>NC_142939.1:6597131-6614631 GCF_046866305.1 Octopus bimaculoides | reverse complement strand
GAAATGAAGCAAGTTAATTTATAATAGACTTGAACAAATTATTACGAAGGCAATGAAAATTCTCCCAGTGTGATTTATGAGGCAAAATATTATGGCAAAATATTGAACGTACTTAGCATCGTTTAATGTGGTACATAACACCATAAACTTGACGGATACGCCTTGAGTCATGTAATCAACACATTTATTCAATGAGTGTAGGCAACAACTAATTACAAATGTATGTGCCTGCGTGTGTCTATTTCTATATACATGTATACACACACATACATGCACACGCGTGTCTATAAAAATGTCCATTCGCATGTGTATGTGTGCACGAATATATATATATATATATATATATATATACGCTTATAAAAAAAAAACAAAAAACGAATTTTTGAATAAGGTGAAACAAATACTAATTTGTCATGTTCATGCCTTTAGCGTGAATATTAACAGCATAAAAGAAGTTAAATAGATCAAAATCGAAACCATAACACTAACCCGCGGACTCACCCTCCAAGAAGGAAAGATAGAAAGAAAGGTAGAAAGAAAGAAACTGGGAGAGAGAGAGAAGAGAGAGAGAGAGAGAGAGAGAGAGAGAGAGAGAGAGAGAGAGAGAGAGAGAGAGAGCGAGATAGTGTGTGAGAAAGAGAGGGAATCTGAGGGTGAGAGAGTTGGAGAGTACTCTTTATCTTCGGGACTCATTTTTATTTATTATTCATCATGAAGAATCATTAGCAGTCAGTACAGATGTTTACGCTTGTTGAATAGTATGCTACCATTTTACACGAAATGTGGTTTTATTAGATAAAGAACAGAAGAAATATTTCACCGCAGGCAGCTCGAAGTCTCTCTTCTGGATCAGGCAACTCTATAATTCAGTCGTCATAGCAAATGAACGCAACTTTGAGATCGGGCCAAGTATCAAACTGCACAAACGTCGGTAACGCAAAAATAATTACAAAATAAATAAATAGATAAAAAACTAAAACAAAATAAATAAATGTCTAAAAGAGATAGAAATACAAGAAATTGCAGAATGTCATGATCAAAATTTCTGATCTTCTCTTTAAACGGTAGGGTGAGCCAATTAGTACTTGTAAAATGTATCGACATAATTTACAGTACTCACTTTTTCTCACCAAAGGCATAAACACCCATCTAATTGCTGCATATGACAAGCTGATTGAAGTTTTCAGTTTACAGGGATATATTTTTTTTTATGTATTATTATACTTTACATTTTCTTCTTTCTTTTACTTATACTTTCGCTATAGTTTTGGTTCATTATTGCAAAATATAACATTTTCTTTGTGAAATAGCTTTAACGAATATCAAACGGTTGACAGAATGGTTGAAGAATTTCAGTGTTTTAATTAATGTTGTCCTTAAACAAGTAAACCAAATATTGTGCAAAAATAAAACAAACTGCGAATTTAATTTTTGAATTTCCAATTTCAAAATATTGTAAATTATTTTAACAATGACATCAGCAAAAATTTATTTTAATGTAATTCGATTTCCCTTTAGCTTCATTTTTGTACTCCGGTAAATATACGTACGTACGTATGTATGTATGTATGTATGTATGTATGTATGTATGTATGTATGTATGTATGTATGTATGTATGTATGTATATTTGAATATGTATGTGTGTGTGTGTGTATGTACACACATATATATGCACAGTTGAAGTTTGTTGCATCGTATTTCTGAATTTCAAATTGCCATTTATTCAAGGAATTGCTGTAGTGAGGAAAATATGGAAACATATCCTGTCTAAATTAGGAAAATTTCAAGCAGTGGTGGGACTTCGTGGACGATGGACACTACATACATACGTAAGTAAATACGGAGGTACATGTACACACACACACACACACACATACACACACACACACACACACACACACAGACACACACACACACACAAGTAACTTCCAAAACGTTGAGGAGGGGGAGGGAGGTAGGTGTGAGGAATACGTAGCTTTATGGGGAGAAGGGGTCGATATATTGACAACAGTTGTTCATATGCAAAGTTTCTGCTGCCCATCATAACGAAACTTGCACGCACATATGTAAGTACATACATACATACATATATAACCACACACGCCTGCGACATACACATACATATATACATACACACACACACACAAAAGCACACACCTACATACCCCCCCACACACACACATATGTATAGTATATAATGAGAATGTATGTTCGTATATAAGTGTGTGTGTGTCTGTGTGTGTGTGTGTGAGTCTATCTGTGTGTTTGTGTGTGTGTATGTCACGTCTTATAACTACCTGTGAGTCTACCTGTGAGTCTACCTGTGAGTCTACCTGTGAGTCTACCTGTGAGTCTACCTGTGAGTCTACCTGTGAGTCTACCTGTGAGTCTACCTGTCAGGTCTTTTCTGTTGCTGCCACAAGTTTTGAAATTTGAGAATTATGTGGAAATTTTCAAATTTGGTATACTAATTAATTTTTCACGTTGAATCCAATTTTGTTATTATTTATTCCAGAAAAATTGTACTAAAATGTTAGAGAGACTGAAAGATTTGTATTTTTACCCAATCAGAAAACAAGATATAGGAACTGGTATTTTCTACGGGATAGCTGTCTACCAAAAAATGAAATCAAGAACATTACGGTCGATGATTTTTATTAAACAAAATGAAAGCAAAACATTGCGACGACGAAAATTGTAAACATTTCTGAAGTTTTAATAAACTTAAATGAATGAAGTCATATGAAACGGTTGAATAGGTATTTAAATAACTTACAAGAGAAAAAAATCTTCAGCGTAACTTTTTGTAAAAGATTGCACCAATCGGTCCTGATCAAAAGGCTTATGTGTCGCGGAAGATATGGTCTGACAAAGAATAAAGGCATTCTATTGTGATAACATTTAAGTGCTGCTCTAGTATATTTTTTCAGTTATATATACTTCACATTCAAATTGATAATGTTAATGTCCCACGATTGTTCGCATTGATCTCTAACAAAAGTCAAAACACACATAGCAGACTTTTTGCCAAAATAAATGGATTACTACTGAATGTAAAGGACTGTGGTTCATTTTAAATTTATTAGTCTTTTTATCAACTACTAAATCTAAGACTGGAGGACTGTGTCTGTTTAGAATGGAGGGCAGGAGTGAGTTGACAGCTCATAGGTAGATATGGTCATAAATATTGTCAAGTATAGTAGTATAAAGTAACTGTCTATAAAGGAGGTTGGGTACGGGAAGACCCCGAATCAAGATGTTAAAGGGGCAAGACGCTACTAAAACCTATGATGTTAATACAGAGGAAATTTTATCATGGGGTACTATGGGTGATTGTTAATAAACAATATTGTTATGTTGTATAAAGATAAAATTTAAGATTATCAAACATGATATTCTCTTCTTTTATTCTTTTACTCTTTTGAGTCATTTGACTGCGGCCATGCTGTAGCACCACCTTTAGTCGAACAAATCGACCCCAGGACTTATTCTTTGTAAGCCTAGTACTTATTCTATCGGCCTCTATTGCCGAACCGCTAAGTTACGGGGACGTAAACACACCAACAAGCGATGTTGGAGGGGCACACACACACACTTAAACGTCGTATATATATATATATATATATATATATATATATATATATATATTATATATACATGCTTATACATGCATATATATAAGTATATAGAAGTATATATGTTGTGTGTAAATATATATATATATACTTATAGTACATACTCATAAATAAACGCATTGACACACAAATATATTTGCTCAAAAGGAGAACAAAATAGAGCGATCGAAAAGATATACTGAAGGATGGAAGGAAGAAAGGAAGGAAGAAAGGAAGGAATGAATGAATGAAGGAAGGAAGTGTGGTGGTTTATTTAGATTGGTAGGGTAATGTTGTAACAAGTTTAGTCGTGAGATGTTTGTTGATTGCGTAGTTATTCAGCAAAATATCTGGTCGTGCGGACTGTTTTTGCGCAAAGACAATGCCATTGTTCTTGAACATTATAATGTGCCTTAGTTGACCGATTCCAGCGAAAGTAACAATAACGACACGAGAGAGAATAGCCTGTTTGCACACAAACATAACCATTAATTTGTTAATCAATAGAAAGAAAGAAAAACAAAAAACGAAAGAGACCAGAAATCATTCTTCCTGTGACTACATGACGCCACATACCTTGGTCGCTGAGATGAAGAGACTAAGTCACGTGTGATGTGTGATGGTTGATGTGTGGCGTATGCGGGCATTTGTTTTTAGCAGAGGAAAACGATATTATACACACACACACACACACACACACACACACACACACGGACCCACACATACAGACACGCACACACACACACACACACACACACACACACACACATACCCACATACAGACGCATAATATATATTTATACACATACATATACATACATACATGCACGCACATATATATAGCGCGTGTATGTGTGAGAGAGAGGGGGAGAGAGAGAGAGAAAGAGAAAGAATAAGAATTATTAGAATTAAAAATAGTAAAGTTCTTTAATTACTTGCTTTAGTGGAGCCTCAACAACAATGAATTATAGGAATTGTTGCTTAAACAAACGGTTTTACAGCAGGGTGACGGGGGTTGCTTTTTTGACGGTTTTAATTGTTGTCTTCTTGAATTGTATTTTGATTTCAGTTTATACTTTGACTAACTAACGGGAATTTTTGTTTCTTTTTGAAGTTGATGAACTAATATGACTTCTGGGTATTGTTATTAATATTTGTTTCTTGGTTTATAAACTGATTCTCCTTCGTTTTCTTGATGCTTAATTGCCTTTATTATTATATTATGTTGTTGTTGTTATTTTTTAACAGTCTATTTCCGCTTAGTAATGTGCAATTTGGAAGCTTGCGACTGACCTCTGTATCAAATAAATTCTTTTCCTTTTTGTTGTTTTTGTTTTAAAACAAATGAATATGACCAAACCTTATGGCCTTTGTTACTTGTGAATATTGAAAACTTTCACAATTGAATACTGTCAGATAATAAAATAATGTGAGTAGAGTATCTTATTTGTTTTGCTGTACACTATTAGCAACGAATGTAAAGATAACACGATGTATGCGACCAGTGTGTATATGTATGGTATCCCATCATGGGCTATTCCTGTAGTTAACTTGAAACTAGAATCGAAAATTAGGAACGAAACTGTTATCTTTCTCCACAGATAGGTCGCTAAATATATCAACATTTTCATGTATAGTGAACGACCCATTCCATGAAAACCTTTTCTAACTCTGAAAGACCACTAAGGTAATTTTAATTAAAACTTCTGCTGTATATTGATAAATCCCACGAAAAGCGAAACAGGCATTTTCAGAAACTTTATATTAGACAGCACCATACGACACACCAGAGCCCCAAACCTTATTTAATGGATATACAGCAGTGCAACCATTGAATGGTTCAAGTAAATTATAATGTTACGTTATAACCCCGTGGACCGAATTTGGATCAAAATTTGCGAAACTACACAATTATGTGCACATATCACAACACAAACGAAACGCATAGTGCAGATGTACATGTGTTCGCGCGCGCATGTGTATGCATATATATATAGGTATGTATGAACACATATTTTGTACGGATGTGCATATATAGATACGTGTGTATTTATATATATACATAAATTTGGACGTGCACAAACGTTCTTATATAAAATGACTAAGGAATTAATCAACTCATCTTGAAAGAAGTTCGTTGTAAAGCTCGTAGGGCTAATGCAAGGGAGACAACAATTAAGATTTCCTTATAAGTTACCTTTCATGATCATTACATTTATGTATCCTGTAAACCCGAACAGTCTCGTGTAACTTCGTGCATTCTCCTTGACAATGAAGACGAGTATCTACGCCTCCATGCAGCAGGCTTTCAAATTATTAAAAGACCCCACTTTTGAAACC
The DNA here is from genome assembly GCF_046866305.1 of Octopus bimaculoides. NCBI lineage: Eukaryota > Metazoa > Mollusca > Cephalopoda > Octopoda > Octopodidae > Octopus > Octopus bimaculoides. Next base: position 6,608,676 of record NC_142939.1, on the reverse strand, counting down.
AATAGTTGATTTGTTATCCCGCAAATAAAGCAAATGATATCCACAAAAGCAGTGTTGAACACTCAGACACTCAGTCTCCCTGTTCGATATTAGCATGTATATATATATATATATATATATATATATATATATATATATATATATATATATATATATATATATATATATATGTGTGTGTGTGTGTGTGTGTGTGTGTGTGTGTGTGTGTGTGTGTGTGTGTGTGTGTGTATAGAGAGAAAAGATATATATATATATATATATATATATATATATATAGATATATAGATATATAGATAAATAGATAGATAGATGCACACACTCACACATGCACTCATGTATTATAAGATATTAATATAATAGTGTGTGATGTAACATTAATATATACGTATTCAATATTGGACAACATAAAAAAGTTATAGCTGAGAATAACTTAAAATGACAATAATTGGTTTTCAAACGACAGCACACAATTTCAGCAAAATATACATTTTTTTCATGAATCCCAAGCGTCGGATGCGCTGTCTCAATTTGGTGGAAAACAAAACAAAACAAAAGAGCACACACGCACACATGAAGTGCTTCTTTCTCTACGTTCGTCAAATAGAGAATTAATTCCATGAGAATTCTTTAAAAGAAGAGAATAGTTATTATGGCAATAAAAAGCACAGTAAAGGACTTTGTAATGGCTGCTTTATTTGCAGCTGAACCAATACAGACATTTTTACAGCCCATTCTCCAAGTATTCGACTTGTAAATTGCTAGATTTAAAATGCAATTCTCAGATTAGTCGACTTGTAAATTGATAGATTTACAACAGTTATAAATATGTTTCACTATGTATCATCATTTATATGTGTGAGTATATATAAAATAGATGCACATATAAATGATGATATAAATATATATATATATATATATATATATATATATATATATATATATATATACACACACACATATATATATACATATATATATATATATATATATATATATATACACATACATATACATATTCATATATCTATATTCGCATAATCTTATAAAACTTTCAAAACTTCATATAAAATGTTAAAGATTACAACCGATACACATTCAATACAGACTTCTTAAAAGCGCAAACCATGCTACGCTGTGCAGCAGAGAAAATGTTCTGTCACTCAGAGCTACTTTGTGGTTTCGATTCTGATTGAAGTTAATTCACTTCACTTCACTTACGTCACTAATGAGCTTAATAAATGCACCGAGTCTCACCATTCCATGTCGTTCCACTGTAAATTCGTGATTATTTTTATTGTTTGGCCCCACGTCAGGCTTGATCAAGCGAACCTATAATCGAAGGCATTCGAACTACGACTATCGGTATGTTTTTTTTCAGAAATATTGCATCCCAGACCATAGTATGCTGTGTATTTTATGTTTCTAGGACAGCAGGATATTTCTGTTAGGTTGAATGACAATGTGTTATCGAAATTACGTTAACAATCAATATATATCAAATAGCTGAGCCCCTTAACAAATTTAACAAATCATTTTACAGTTTATCTTGGTAGGTTTTAAATGCTGACATTTTCGAACGATTAGAGATAAACAAGGTCATTTTGAAGTATCTCTACCATTGGAAAGAGTATTTTGCATTATAAAGTAACTAAAATTACTCATCTAACTAAATAGCAACCGAATATTCCTAAATTAACGCCATAACAGTAAAAAATAAAGGCCAGTTTGGACTAATTTAAGATAGCAAAATGAGATGATCACTTTGAAAAACCCTTGAACATATATCTGCTCTAGAAATCTGCAACAATAAAAACTATCATTACCATAGGCACATTATAATACTAATCATGCTATAAATAATCGTAGCCCTTTCAATCAACATTTCACTATATTACCTACTTTGAACTTCAAACAAGCCTCTAAAATAAAGACATTCGTCTAACCCCTCATGATTTGGAAGCTCATCGACGAAAGTTTCTATGTTCACATAATATGATGAAGGGAAGTCAGCCAGGCATAGCTACTCTCTCCTTAGACACAGAAAGAATAATTAAATGGAAAAGCAATGCCTCATTTGGGTATCGAACGCATAACAATTGCAAGGAACTAACCACATATTTTACAGCACTCAGGGGAATATCGAAATTGGCTTTTCAGAGAAACGGTGCGGGAAGAAGTATCGCATTTCATGTAAAAGAATGATATATTGATTCTAATAACCTTTTCCTGTGAGGATAGCATTCGCCAATTTTAATCTTTAGAATTTGGTAAATTTTACTGTAGTTGTATAATTCTTTGGAGAAATCTAGATATATTGTAATATAATATCCATAGGAATATATTAATTTAGCGTTCTTTTACTTCAAGTAAGTAAGTAGTCAAACGCTTCGATGTTTATATCTTTGGACTCATAACGATGGTGAATGAAATTTTCTTTCAGACGCATGATAGGTTTCAATGCGAAAAACAGATTTGTGAAAGCTAGCAGATTTGTAGGAGCAATAAAATGATTGAAAGCATCAGAGGTCATTTCTTCGATTCGTTGCAAATCTAGGTTCCACAATTGATAAACAAGGGAAATAAGGAATGTGAGATAAAAGAACAGTTCACCTAGGTGGATAGTTACAGTTAATATTGAAATGAATGTCGATTTAAAAAGCTCCTACGAGTATAAAATGGAAAAGAGAGAGAGAGAGAGAAAGAGATGCAACTGGGAGTTGATTAAAATAATCTTTTTTAGCCACAAGTTATTTTGAAACTATCATCACAGTTTTGTAAACCATTAAATCAGATATAAAAGCTGTCATAGTTGTGTTATATATACAGAGCATTTGCATAATTTGATGATCTCTCAAAACACACTGCATTGAGTAAATAGAAATTGTTTAAATAGATTTTTATTCACTCTTTTATGAAAGTATATTTAATCTCTTTCTCAGCTTCATTTCTTTATCAATGTTTTAATATTTACACATCATTGAAGTAGTGTTAAAATAATTTACTGTCCACCGTTTTATGTTCCGTCCTTTCAAAAAATTTTCTTTTAATGGAAGTGACTATGAAAACATTATTTTATTGTAAAATTCTAATACAGGGTGCCGTATTGACAGAAACATTAGAGTGGTGCACAAAATACTTTCCATTATTTCGTTTACCTGATGTGCTTTTGAGTTCAAACCCCGCTGAAATTGATTTAGAATTTCTTTTTTCTAGAATGGTAAAATAGTCACCAATCAAGCAATGGACGATGATAGTTCACTGCCTTCGCGAGTGTTAATATTGGAAGCCATTATATTAATTGACAAAGTCGGTAGATGAAAGCTGAAGTCGTCTTTGACTTTCATCAGTGTTGGATTGATACAACATAAACCAGTCAAAACTGTTTGTCCTTCTCATTCTTTAAATTTGTGGCTTTATGTGTGTGTTAGATATAATTAACTAATTCTGATATAGAAAATTTTATTAATAGAATTAATATTTGTTGCTATCTTTCTTTTTGCTGCTGCTGCTGACTAGATATGTAGGGACAGAAAGATTGAATTGGTAAGATATTCATGAATTACACTATGGATGCGTTTAGTGAAAAACACTGCATTGTAATCAGTTCAATGTTGGGAATAAATATTCGAATAACCTGTGATAAAGAGACGACCTCTCCTTTGAAAAATATCTCTTATTTTAAACACCATGTTTAATACCAAAGCTAACAAATGATCTATATGATAAATCACAGTTTTGCATATCACAGGGAACGAAAGATTGATAAATGAAAAATGTGATTGATGCTGTTGGTTTTATTTAGCCCCTATTCACTGGGAACGAAGCAATTTATGATCAAAAGGCATTCCGCCAATGACTATCCCGCCTTGTTTTATCTGGGTCAATCTTATCCGATGTGTTTTACTTTTTTAAAGACGCGTATGATTTGGAAGAGCTGTTGCTGCTATTTCTAGCATGCTGTGCAACCTGTTATATGTGATCAGATTTAATTCTCATATACGTAACAACGTAAACACCGAGGTTAACCACTAACTTATGCACATCACTAGGATTGAATACTTGCTCAATAAAACAGTATGAGATTAATGTAAATCACTATGTAAGTATCAAGAATTTCATCATAACGACCACCTACAGAACCGTTTTTCTCAACACGAAGACTACAGTATGCTTTTAGAAAAGAATGCTTAAGTTGAAATGAAATATTCTGATGCCATCGGTATAGATTTTTCACAGTAATTGAGTACTATTTGCGAGATGTATTTTCCCTCCGCTACGTTTTGAATACCAACAGTTACCATCACTACTGAATTGTCTGTTCAGTTATTAAATAACAGATTATTACAGTGAAAAGACCACAACTTTCTAATTTCTTTGGTTTGACATTATACTATGACATTTTCAATAAAAGTAACATGGCTGTTCTCTCTCTTTCTTTCCCCCGTTCTCTCTCTCTCTCTTTCTCCCTCTCCTCCCCCTCTCTCGTGTACTACTCAATATTAAATAAAATATTACAAATATAGGATATTCCATTGCTCAACGAGTACATTAGCATTTCAAGAAAATATTCAGCATACACAAGGTGATAAAATTAAATAAATTTGCCATAGTATGCAACTTGTTAAATACACAATCACATACTTTATATACAAATTTTCTAAAATATCTTTTTTTATGTAATGCGGCCCTAATAGAAGATATCGGGTTAGCGGTGTACTGTTTTATTTCGTTGATATACATATATTCAAACTGTTATTGTATATTTGTGAAGAAGTTTTAAATGAATGTATTCTGAACATATGTATCAGCATATTACTTTCAAAGAAATCTATAAGTGATTGCTCGACTTTCTGGAAGAAAATCAACCGTATATTCCTCATATTATACCCAAGAGCCTCAAAAGGCAGAGAAAGAAAACATTAAATAGTGTAGTCCTAGATATACTACATCTGAAAAAAGACAAAGAAAAAAGAAACGAAACGACTGTATGGATACGCTCAAATGCCTTTGATCATTCGTCTGCACAAACAGGGATGACCTGGGGTCAAATAAAATGTCCGGAAATGGAAAGCAAAAAAAGTTATTTCCTTATGTGTTCATATATCTCTTAAAATGGAAATTTGAGTAGATTATTGACAGTTTGAGTAATAAAAGTAATCCCTGCTCCAGTTTAACACAACCACCTGACCCATGGGTAATTTAAGTGAAGTTCACTTTGTTGCAAGCATTCGGTTTGGGCCTCCTGTCTGAGGATAATTCCTTCTCTTCTCCTTGCAGAGTAATCGAAAGCTCTGAAAAGTCCGTTCTCTCCTTCCTGTTATTAAGTCATGAAAAATATAAAAAATAAGTATGTTGTAAATATTTATTGTTCAGCACAAGGTCAGCTGTGATCCAGCATATTTATGATCAATGGCGTTCCAGATGAAATAACCCCAGGTTTGTTTTTCAGATATAAGGTGTCTAGAACTACATTACAAAATTTGACTTTTTTTTAAGACTGAATGATTTAAAATGATTTGGCAACTATTTCTCTCAGATGGAGAGATCGATAAAGATGCAGAAGTGGAAAATTTCACTCAAGATTACATGAATTATTGTGTTGTGGCCATTAAAAATGATTTATTTATTCTTTATCATGAGACTATTTAATTTATTATTTATAATATATTATGGTTCTTTATTTAATCAAATTATAACTATATAATTCACCTTATGCGTTCGTTCTTCTTATTTTCAGACATTTCTAGTTTTGACATTTTGTATAAGCGAAAGTATGTTTTCCTTCTGCGAAAGCCAGCTATTCAATACTTACATCTATTATCATTTTACGGCTAATGGAGTAAAATTTACGCAAAGACCCTGTGTTCTGTATTACTATGCATCCCCGATCAGCCCTGGTAGTGCCATCATTGTTCTGCCTTTTCTGGCTTAATTTTTCTCGGACGACTGCATTATTCAATATGTAATTCCTTTCTTTTGAAGACAATAAGGTTGTGGTTTGAAAAAGATTTAACTGTGATTTCTAGCAAGCTCAGACGCCACACACACTCTCTCTAATCTGTTTAAATCTATACCTTTCCGTGGTGTAAATTTTAATTAACACATTCCTAATTTTGCATGTAATATATGTTTTTGAAGTTATTATTTTCTTTGTTCCAGAACTTCTATTTAAAAAAAAAATTTGCTTGTTTGTGGGTATCAGAAGCTACATCGGATTTCAAGTGTGAATTCAAAAGAGACAGTCATGAGAAAATCGACATGATATTCTATAAGGATAGAATGCAAAGTCAAAATAAGCTGAGTGAAATGTAGGGCTCCATATAATATTTATTGAGCCGATAAAATATTTAGGCACATTCTCCTACATCGTCTTCTAGAAAATACTTGCAAAGCATAGTGCTGTTTCATCCGCCTTTGGAATCAACCGTACGGCATAACTTAAGACTTATAAATTAAGCTAAATTCAATATTCTGCGAAGTTACTTCTATAGAGAAAATAGTTTATAGCTTAAAAAAGCATATTTGAACATTTTCATTCTTAATCGCTAACCGTTTAGCTCTGAGAAATAAACTATCACATAGACACAATATTTTAGATTTTGAGGCAGATAGGAAAGGAAAATTTGTGATATATATTTTGTCAGGACACGGAAAGTCAGAGTGCGATAAATAGCCATAGATTGGAATCAAAATTGACTTCATTGCCCTAACCTAAAGAATTTTCCTTTAAAACACGATATTTATTGAAATAATGATGCTAATTGTTATTTATACTCCGTACGCTGTTATATACCATAACATATACGATATTATATACGTCTCGGAATATAAAATTGTGTTTGTGTGAATTATAAATTAGAAAAACTACAGCTGCACTTTGTAATTTTTTAACAAGTGTTAAGTTTCTCCATAAGCAGTTCCAGTTAAGATGACAACAGACCAACAAAGAAACGGTACACATCCAGTGACCTAATACCCATCTCACTATCGGTTGGTGTACCGCAACGCTTAAAAGATTTGACAGGTCAGTACGAGATGAATGGTCCACTTTCCCTTGCAGAGTCAATGTCACGATTTCATTTTCCTGTGCATTTCTATAAATGCAATACCGAGCGTATGTGTGTTTGTAATTGAGTGCGTACACACACACACATACACGCACACAAATATATATATATATATATATATATATATATATACACACATACATACATATCAAATATATTGACCTGAAGTATCTTATAATTTCTTTGTTCGTTAAAATTTCTTTAACAAAAGCTGCAGACATCACGCTTTTCTTGTTCGTCGGAAATTGTAGAGTAAACATTGCCAGAAATTGAGATGAAGAAAACTATAGATTAAAATCTAATATCACGGTATATACCCGATACCAAAAGTTTGATCACGTAATGCAACTATCGTTAGTGAAATCACCACAAACTTTACTTTTTATTTATTTACCAACTTAAAATGAATGATTTTATAATACATAATAATTTGCATGACCATAAAAGATACGATAACTAAAAAGAAATATTCGATTGAAAAAGGAAACCATATTGCCATCGGCTCTCACAAACACTTTTGGTTAGTTTGCCAAAGAGAAAGCCAATGTGAGAGCATATATGTGGAGTTTCGATCTGCTAGAAATAGCAACTATAAATATCATTCTCAAATTTCACCCGCTTTCAAAAAAGTATACCCATCCGCGAACCTAAGTCATGTGGAGACGAATCAAAATGACATGTGTGTGTGTGTGTGTGTGTGTGTGTGTGTGTGTGAGAGAGAGAGAGAGAGGGGGGATGTGTGTGTGTGTGTGTATAAAAGCAGTTTGAGGCGAGAGTGAGATGAGGTAAGTGTAGACTAATAAAAGACCTCGTAAAAATACTAAGCAGAAAAAGACAAGGTATAGGAAATACGAGACCAAAAATGACTAAGAAGGGCTTGTACATGGAAAAATGAAGATGACAAATCACTTGATCAAAGGAAAACCAGGTCAAGATAAACTGACAGAGTTTATCAGATCGAGGGAACACAAAGCTGAAGAAAGACTAAGCTAAGAAAATTCAGAGCCGATGATGGACTAGACCAAGGAAAGACTAGGTAGAAAACGGACTAAATTGAGGTAAGGAAAGTCTAGAATGAGCGAAGACAAAATCAAGGAAAGTTAAGCTAGCGAAAGACTTTCCAGAGTAAAGTCTACGTGAAGGAAAGATGGCAGTGGGGAAAATCAAGAACCAGACAAGACGAGAGTAAGAAAAACGCAGACGGTTTAAAACTAGGCAGAGAACTAAATATGTCTAGGAAAACTAGAAGACAGAAAGGTAAGGTTGAAGAAACATTGGTTTACTACAATTCTAGATCAGTCTTGGTCGAGAAAAAATTAAGCAGAGAAACATTGGGCCGAGATTAGACTACACTAATGAAAGTGTAAGATGATGTATGATAAAACAGGGGAAAAAATTTATACATCAGAAAAATGTAGACCGAGAAAAGTTAAGAAAAGTCTCGACCTACAAGAAACTAGGCTGACAAGAAATTAGAATGAGAAAAAAAGATAGAACAGAAGACTATACAGAGGAAAAGCAAGAAGCGTAGAATCAACCAAGGAAACTCTAACTTGATGAAAGACAAGACCGGGGACAGAATATACAGAAGGAAAATTTTGGTTCAAGTCTCTCCTTTATATTCCAAAGGAATTTTTATAAAGGGGGTAATAGCTACACCAGATGTAAAGTGATGACACAAATTCATCTTCATTTCACTTCGGTTTCTATAAAGAACTCGCAATTTATTTTCATTGCAGACTTCGGAATATAGAACATTGCTGATGTTACTGGTCTTTTATGAGATGTTATAATAATATTCCATGATTCTTCATAAAACGGCTCCATAAAGACTATCAAAATCTTGCTTAAATCAATAAAAAGCTTTAATAAGAAACGCAGTAGAATGTTGATATGCAATTTAAACGGTGATTTAATATAGACAAGTTATCTTTGGTTTGAATGAAGTCAAGCTTTCTAGAGGTATTCTGTCACATATGATCTTACAAAATATATTTAGATAGAAGCATGCCACTGATTAGAGTGTGGAACCAAAAAGAGATTGAAAATGGAATTGAACGTGTAAAAATATTTCCCATTTTCTATAACAAATATACACATCTGTTATAAACTATTTGATATATATAACTATTTACCAGCAGTTATCAGACTCACTGCTTCCTCTTCCAGGTAACCCTATAATTTATAATTATGCGCGATTTGATCAATTCAAAACTTCAATTTTCGTTACTCATGTCTTCGTGTGGTTTTTGTTTACATCACCGCTTTCCCTTCAGTTCTCTTAATTCATTTACTGTTATGTCCATCATCGTAGATATGCATAGCTAAATACAATTAGAGATAATATGTGGCTAGTTATGAGCAACCGACATTTTTACCAGAAATGCGATGCGGGGGACTTTGAAGAGTCAACGACCAACTTATGTTGAGTTTATCTCTTGTTGATTCCTCGGAATTAGCTTAAAGAACTGACGATATGTTATTGCTAATACATAAGACATGCACGCATACATACATACAGGCATACATACATACGTACTTACATACACACACACACACAGATATACATATATATATATGCATATATATGTAATTATATATACACACACATATATATATATATGCACACACACATACAAGCACACACAAACGCACACGCATTGAAAAATACAGACAAACACACACACACATACACACACACATGTGTATGTATGCATATATTTGCATACATTCATAAATGTATTGAAGTTAATGTGTTTCAGTTTAATCTCTTTTATTAAAGATATTTAATAATTTCATATTTACTTAGTCATTTATGATTAATTTAGAATAACATTCTATAATGCTCTGGGCCTAATCTTCTGAATGAAGTCACTCTCTCTTTCTCTCCTCATCCTCTCTCCCTCTCTCTCACTCACACTCTCTCTCTTACTCTCTCTAACTCTCCGTCGTTTCCTCTCTCTTATTCCTCCTCTTGTGTATGTGTATATGTTTGCGCTTAACATACATGTACATATGAGTACACATATATACTCGTATGCATTCATAATCACATATCTCAGGAATATATATATATAACTATATATATATACATACATATATATATACATACATACATACATATACATATACATATATATATATATATATATATATATATATATATATATATATATATATATATATATATATATATACATAAATACATATATATATATATATACATATATTTATATATACATAAATACATATCTATACATATGTATATATTTATATATACATAGGTTTATGTATATATAAACATATGTATATATGTTTGTATATATATATATATATATATATATATAGAGAGAGAGAGAGAGAGAGAGAGAGATAGATAGATAGATAGATAAAGAAATATGTATATATTTATGAACGTATGTATAGACACACACTAGCGAACATAGTAATGGATGCCTACACCTCCTGCAAAAGTTGTACATACAGTACTACTTCAACCTGAAAGAAGCACACACTTCTCACAAACACTTCCTGATAGCTCTTACCGACTTACAGCATAGCCAACCCAGTGGTGGTGTCTCGGTACCTAGGGACATAACTCTTAATTATTATCCCCTACTCGGTTCGTTTCATCATCTTTTCACAGTAACCGCAAACCGGACATGTCCTTTCTCCTCCAACAATAGAGACCAGTCTCCATATTTCATTTCATATCGGCTACCTCTGATGAGCTTAGGGTTATGTAATCGGATTGTTACTTAACGCTCCGTTGTACCCCTAGCGTGAAACTGATAGAGAAGATCAGCCGTGATAGATATATAATACTGCACTCTTCGGATAAAATCATACACACACACACACATACACATATATATATATATGTCTGTGTTTGTGTGCGTAGAATAGCAAGTAAACAATTTCGTATGCATCCATGCATGCACCCTTATTTATGAGTGGTTTGCTAGTTGGGAGAATCTATCATATAATCGCAGTTATTGAAGTAATTTCGCCACAGAAATTGTTTTAAAAAGTTTCTCCAATGAATATTCGTAGCAAATTAATTACAATCGCATCACACCGTTTCTGAAGCAATAATAGACAGATTAAGAAGTTAGGTATAATGCGGCGAGCTGGCAGAAACGTTAGTACGCCGGGTGAAATGATTAGCGGTATTTCGTCTGCCGCTACGTTCTGAGTTCAAATTCCGCCGAGGTCGACTTTGCCTTTCATCGGGGTCGATTAAATAAGTACCAGCTACGCACTGGGGTCGATATAATCGACTTAATCCGTTTGTCTGTCCTTGTTTGTCCCCTCTGTGTGTAACCCCTTGTGGGCAGTAAAGATGTTAGGTATAAGTATTCTGTACCCATCAATTTAAGGGCTTCACATACTATATGTTTACCTGGAGTGAATATAAGAACAAGTTTTTACTCAACAATTTCAAGCAGACTTTGTTATTGCTGATGTTATGCTTTGTT
>NC_142939.1:6547131-6592131 GCF_046866305.1 Octopus bimaculoides | reverse complement strand
AGAATTTCGATGTGATTTCATTTGATACACAACGTTATTGATCTTAGTCAATCAGCTTCTTAGGTAAACTATTTCTCTTATATATTACGAGCTATTAAAATTATTTTAAAGAATAATGTGAGACATATTGAAACTTTTCAGTTTCATTTAACTGTCTCTGCAGTATACCACATAATGCTTGATCTAACGTAAGGGCCCATCATCTGATTAAAAGACCTCTCCCCAAGGGCAGTTAAATCTTCCTCAACTTGTACTCTAACTTCGTAGACAAAACAAACAACAAAAATACATAGCACAAAAAAAAAAAAACATATACAACGTATCCAAACAAAAGTTTGGTTGATCAAGGCATTTGATCACTGGAAGCAGCCACGACCTAAGCATCGACAGCAACAACAAGAACTGCATTATAATCCAGTCGAAGTAGGACCTAGGAATAGCAAAGACGTTTTCTTCCAAAGTTCAGCCTACTAAACGAATAATCGAATAAATAAATAAATAGATAAATAAATAAATGAGTAAATAAATAAATGAATGGATGAAACTTTCGCTTTGGATGATATTGTCCCCGATACACACTATACTTGGAAGAAGTAAAAACCGCATGATGGTCACAGCTAGAACAACTTAGATCCACTTTTTTGCTTCATCGGAGAGGCTTACTTAAGAACTAAACAAGAACAAGTAATTACTACTACTACTACTGCTACTACTACTACTACTACTACTACTACTACTACTACTACTACTACTACTACTACTGCTACTACTACTACTACTGCTACTGCTGCTGCTGCTGCTGCCGCTGCTGTTGTATAGTATATGTAATATCAATTGAGTTAGAAATAAAAACGGTCTAAATCACTCAAACTTAACTTCTATGATAAAAAATTGCTTGGTTTGAAAGAATTACGATACGTTATGTATGGCTTAATAGAAATATTCTTTTGATATTTCAGTTAGTGTACCAATGTTTCATTTTTCACGTGGAGTGAATCGAAAAACATCAATGCTCTATATATTTCTTTCACATGTACAAATATTTCATTTTGTTCAATTGCTTGTTTCCCCAGCAAACGGTTAGCGCAGAAAATATTAAGTATCGAGCAATATAGTTTTCTTTTTATTTCCCCTTTATTATATTTTCTTTTTTTCTGTTTTTAGATCTAAGAACCATTAAGTTGTATTTATTGTGGACAATACTATCTGACATTTCTCATGAAACACACATACGCTCAAACACACACACACAAAAACTCAGACACACCCACACACATACACACACGCACACACGTATACATGCAAACGTGCAGCATATACAAATATGTCTTTTTATGGATGTAACTGTGGCTTGTATATATATGTGTATATATACACATGTATGCATATATATCTATTTATATATATATAAGTAGATATATATATGCATACATATATATATATATGCATATATATATATATGTGTATATATATATATGTATATATATATATATATATGTATATATATATATGTATATATATATATATGTATATATATATATATATATATATATATATATGTATATATATATACGTATATATGTGTGTATATATACATACACACACATGTATACATATATATACAATGTATGTATACATGTTATATATTTATCTACGCACAAACACATACACACACACATATATAGCGTGTACATATACATTTCTATACGTACCTGTATATATTAATATGTAAACACATATATGCATGCATATGTAAGTCTACGTATGTATAGACACACATATACATACATTTATGTATACACACACGCGCGCACACACACACACACACACACAGACAAAAACATAATAAATAGTTCTTTGCAAACGAAATATATTTAGAGGAATAATAAAGTCAACACGAAAGCAACATCGGCAGCTTTAGGCGAGTTTACAACAAAGCGCTGAACTACGAGGTTTAAGTGCAATAAGAAAGTTTAAATAATACTTCTCCCCACCAAAAATAAATCCAAACAAAAACAAAAACAAAAGTTTTTGCGGGCATTTGCATCAATAATAGCTACTGTTGCTTATGATTGAAGTACACGACAATTTACGTCATGTTAAAATTTCTAATTTCCTGTGTTTTCTTCGACGATGATGTAAGGTGCGCCTGCTGAAAGCTAGTGCGCTATAGGTCCTTCCCCTTTCAAACCATTGAAATTGTATAGAATATATCACGAACGTTTAAGTACGTACATTTTAGAAATGTTATGTACTAATATTTAGTCTGATAATGTAAATACTGTTGGTGATTTTGTTTCTTTTTTCTATGTTCTTGTACGAGTAATGTGAACGCTATTTCCCAAATCGTTTTAAACGTTTTCAAGTATTTCATGTGTACAGTATAAACTTTATTATTTAGGGAAATCAAATAAACGGTTTAGTTTCTTTTCATTTTAATATAACTTATAAGTTATAATCCAAATGGTCTTGCTGATTTTGAAAAGCTTAGAATTTCAAATACTTTTCTCATAAATACATCTGTATCTAATATTCATTTTTATTTTCTTGTTCATTTTCATTCGTTTCTAAAGCTTAAGGCAAATAGACTGATTTCTTTGAAGAAACCGCCTGAAACGCTACAATTCACCTCTTCTCACATAGAAAATGTAAACAACAAAAAGCTAAACGTTATTTTTCGAATCAAAATGAATATATATTCTTTCTGAGTCGTGGAAAAGTAATAACGGCCATAATTCACATAATTTCATTCAAAAGTAAACATGGCAGCCTTTTCATAGTCGATCGACTTACTGGGGGAGAGGGGGGGGGGGAAGGCTAGTTTGATCTCCCACAAACTACACCCTACCGTCTTAAAAAGGGACATAATGCGAAAGTTTTTAATAACAAGTAAGCTTGATCAGAACCGTTTGAGTCTAAACAAAAACAACAAACATTCTCGGATTATACGACTTCAGAGCGAATTGGAGACAAGAAAAATCTGAGTGCTTTACTTGGAATATTATACATTACTGGTGTACCTTGCATGGAAAATTACTGATGTACCTCACATTCAAATTGTTGAGTCTTTTGTTTTATTAGTCATGTATTTATACAACAAAATTATGAAGAATTAATGTGTGATGAGTATAGAATGCTTTGGTTTTTTAGGCTTGCTGGTGGGAGTTTATTTCACTGGGTAAATGTATTGAGTGTGTCTTGTATTTGTAGGTTGTTTTGTTTAGGTTGTATTATTGAATTGATAGTGTCTTGCGTAGGATGAGGGCTGTTCCTATCAGGGCTAATTTTTAGACAGTGAGTATTATTATTATTATTATTATTATTATTATTATTATTATTATTATTATTATTATTATTATTATTATTATTATTATTATTATTATTATTATTATTATTATCATTCATAAACTCACAACAGATTAAACTGTTGAAAAAGAAAATAATTCCTAACATCGGGCTACAACAAGTAACCTTAGATGTCAAGAACCCTAGCTGTCCCAAATAACACTGCTTTCTGCAGCTGTATTAAACTGGGTTTTATACCTATTTCCTCTATCCATCTGTTCTAATCTCTAGGGGTAATTCTTAATGCAAATTATTAAATCAGTGAGCTGGCAGAATCTTTAGAATTCCAAAAAAAATGCCTTGCAGTATTTCTGAGACGTCGCCAATGCCAACATTCAAAACTTCAGGGTCGATAAAAGGGTTTTCTTTGTGTTCAAATCAGAAAGCATTATTACTATTATTGGACTAACCATCATGTTTTTATATCTTATATGATAATCACTAATGGATTCTAAAACACACTTTTTTCTGCCTGTTGTGTAACTTGTCCAAGTTGACCACATCTAATAAGTATGCACTGTTAGACCACCCATTACTGTTAATATATGGTCCAGTAGACAGCATGCTACAGTGTAAAGTAACGGTCCCAATGTCAGTACGCTTCAGTAGTACGGAAATCTTTATTTGGCATTATATTGTTATAAGGAAAAATTTACTTTTCAAAACAAAATGAAACTATTTTTGCATAACACTTTATTTCAAAGGTGGAGAATATTAGTAAAAAAAAAAAAATTGGTGGGATGTATGCGTTTGAAATTATGATCAAAGTGTAACTGGTTTATTCGCAACAATACGAAATGAAGAATTCAGAGACAAATCAGAGATAATTTGTTAGTAAAGAAAGAAGTCATATTCAGATAACAATATTGAACAGTTGAACTAGTTAGAAGGATAGATGGATTAAAAAGCTATTCTAATTGACGTAAAGAAGGAAAAAAGAATATGTATGTGTGTGTGTGTGTGTGTGTATGTGTGTGTGTGCGTGTGTGTGTGTGTGTGTGTGTGTGTGTGTATACATATATATTTATAAATATATATATAGATGTGTATGTAAGTATGTGTGTGAGTATGTGTGAATACATACATATAATTATATTAAGAAGTGCGCTAAGAATGCGCTCTTGTAGTCTTATAGAAATAAATAAATAATTAAATAAATATATAACTTTCTGCAATCTACCATTTGTATGCTGACATGTTTGACAAATTACGCACACAAATATGTTGACATCGCTTCCAAGAAAAAAAAAAAGAAAGAAAAAAGAACGAAAATCAATATACAGATAATACTAGTAATAAAATAAAACACATAAGTTTTGTAGTAGCTGACAATTACATTATGTCTTGAAGGAAATACGTTTGCATTTTCAGAAATGCAGCTAGTAAAAAAAGTGTGTATAACTGCATATTTACAATTAAACTGCAATATCAAAGAAGAATGAAACTTATTGCATTTTTAAGAACATCAGTCATTGGACCGTGACGAAACTGGGGCATGCACTTTATGAGTTTTACCCGATTATATCGAACCCAGTAATTGTTAGGTACTTACCTTGCCAGGCAAAGGCGATCTGGGCATGTACTCAACTAATTAACGCAAGGTACTTTTATTCAACGCACTGTTTATGTTATCTCATGACTATGCATATAGGCAAGCACGCATATACATACATATATATGTGTGTGTGTGTTTCTATTTCTTAAAAAGCTTACAATAGATATAACAGAAGAAAATTAGCAAAAGTCTGCACTTCGGATTGAACCTGCTATCACGTGTTTACAGTGTGGACGTCTAAGCAACATGGTTATATGAGCAACACCCGTTATATCGACATGCCAAATGTAAAATATTTGCTTTTCCATAAAGATCAGAAACGTAATATGTAATCGTACTTTATACCGCAAGTTATATTCGTTTATATGTTAGATGAGATGGTTTGACAAAAACATATGTAGTTGTCATTTCTACATTACATATTTCTCATTATATTCATTGTAAATACAACGAAGAGAATGGAGCCATTAATCGATTTGATGTTATCCGATTAATTTCATCTAATAGCCCATGAATTGCAAGAATCTTCAGTGACATATCTCTTTTTTCTGCTAAATATTGCGTGTAGTTTGGTCATTTCTGTGAAATACGAAAATCAGGTTATATGAACACAGTCCTGCACCAAGCTGACTCTTTTAAACATCAGAGATAAATTAACAGTAATTTCATTTTCTTGTTCATACATACGTTACAGCAATGTGATATAAAGGAATTTCAGGATATATAACATCTACATCTGTAGGATGATGGAGTCGATGAGGATGTGTTAGGGAAAAAGGCAAAAATGTTCAACATTAATATTCATGTTTTGACAATTATGTTTGGTTCTCGTTATATTGCAGCATCCCTCTGCGAGAAGGCATATGATACTCCAAATTTGCTTATTTTTTAGGATCGTCTTCACGTCTAAAAAATACTACGAAGTATGGTAGGTACACATTCCTTTATTCCATACTCCAATCGATGAAGCATACATAGTACCCCATATCGGTCAGAACTTCCTTTAACTGCTTTTTCGAGAGCATATGAAAGATCCCTATGGTTCTCGAGAAGCAGGAGTATGCTTCTTTTGCCCTAGACCTTTATTCGATGAAATCTTCGGTGTAGGAGGCACAGCATTTTTAACATACCTCTAGACGCATGTCTTTTTTTTTCTGGGAACTAATCCATCTCCAGTGTTTTAAGTAGCGCGAAGAAAAGTATAGTGCCGTTGTTGCTGCTTACATTGTTAAATATTGGTTCTCACTAAGGGAGTCTATTGTTACAGTTGCATTGGTTGGTGGTGTAACCGTAAACGATTTTCATAGTATTTTTCAGAGTGTAAGTATCTTTTTATTCACTCAAGGTAAACAGGGTGGACACTCACAATTTTCAAAGGACCGTATTAAATTCTTTAAAAGCCCCTCCCCACAATATATGTTTTCCATAAAACCGAATAAAGTAAATATAAACAGAACACAGAGATGTCTTAGTCACGTCTACTCACTGCAAACAGTGATAACAATAAACAGCGAGAAAAACACTTTATTGTTTATAATGGCCGATATATGCTATACAAAATGCGTCATGCATTTTCTAAGTACGCTATGATAAATATATACGTATGTTAGTCTATTTTTCATATTTGAAAAAGAGACATGTACAAAAACATACCTGGGACGTACAGTAGAATATAAATAGCAAAAACTATGCAAGCAAACATTCTGCAGAGACTACAATTAATACCAATGACACCAGTTAGACAACTGACAAGTCTGCAACTCCTCCTTAACGATACACAAAGGAAAACAGAAAAATCGACAATTCTTCAAATCAGCAGCAATCCAAACAACAGAACATTATTGTAGATACATAAATACTTATGCATACGCTCACACACACACACACACACACACACACACACACACACACACACACACACACACACACACACACATTACATCCATCCATACATACATGCATACATACGCATATTTTTGCCTTAAAGAATATTGCTTAGACAGCGTTTACGGATAAAACTTCGAATTCAGCTGCAGAAACGACTCAGGAACAATGGCGACGCTGGAGACAATGATTACGATGAGAGTAAAGCTGAGATTGATTTTGTTGGAGTGGAACACGATGATAGTTTTGGTTATGATAGTGGTTATGGTAATGATGATGATGAGGGTGCTGATATTGATTATGATTTTGATGATGGTTATGATTATGACAATGGTAATTATGCTGATAGTGGTGGTGATGCTGATGTCATCACTACGAAAACGACGAAAGCGATGAATTCTGCCGTCATATGTTTCTATCTACAAATATCAGGGGTAATTAAACTCAATAAAGTACGGCTGTTGTATATAGTTATATATGAAATGGATAATAACAGACGATGGATAATTGTCAGCTTATATATATATATATATATATATTTATTTATATTTATACACACAAAGGCACACATAAATATACGTGTGTGCATGTGTGTATGCATGTGTGTATGCATGTCTGCATGTGCATATACTTATATATACATATGTGCCTATGTATATATATATATATATATATATATATACATATATATATATATATATATATATATATATATATATATATATATATATATATATATATATATATATATAGACACGTACACATAGTATGTTTCTGAATTACCTTCAGTGGGTGATATATGACCTGGTTATGATCAGGCAGCTGGATATCTTGTGACAATCGTTGAAATGAAAATGAAAATTGCCCTTTCTTTGTATTGGATGTATGCACATTATCATTGATAGCAAGTACAGACCAGACCTATGATGACAGGCATTCAAGCTATGGCTGTCTCGCCTGTCTAGAAAGAGGCGGTGTGTCTATGATGACATTATAGAAGGGATTATTTAATTTGTCAGTGATATTATCTACTAAATTACACAAATAATCTCCGTAAACTGAATTTCTTCAATTGATCGTATGTAAGACTGCATCGTATATTCAACCAGTGTGTTTCAATCTCCCTTGAGATATCCATAATATTATAAATGTTCTCAACATTTCGTAATCATGAGCACTACATTCCTTCCGTTTATTAATCGCTTTTATCTTGCCGACTGAATAAATAAACTTCAGTGAAGAGGTTAAATGGGGCAGAAACACATCCGTTTCTATCACCAGATACATATGACCAAGATAAACACACCAGTCTTCCCTGTGAATATTATATGCTGTCCACAGATTCCGATCAAATAATGTTATTTGTGATATAAACACATGGAGGGAGTAATGGATAATGCCTGTATAATCAAAGGCGAATGAAAACTTTTGATTCACTAAATTTCAAATATGAAACCCATATTTGTATTTAAATATCACAAGACACATAGTTGTGCTTCAAGAAATTTACAAGAGTAATAGTGATTTCAAATTTTGGCATAATGCCATCAGTTTAGAGGCTGGGAGTAAGTTGATTACATTGATCCAACTGTATAACTCCTACTTATTTCATCGACTCCGAGAGAATGAGAAGCAAAGGCGACATCAGCGGAATTTGAACTCAGAACATAAGGACGAGCGAAATGCCGCTAAGCATTTTGGTCAGCGTGCAATAAACACTGAAGATGTACAGAAAACAGATTCCATCACAAGCCAGGGGGAAAAAAACTAGAAGTAGTTGATAGCTTCTACTACCTAGGGGACCAAGTCTGTAGTGTGGGTAGTTACTCTGAGAGTGTAATGGCTAGAATAAGAATAACCTGGGCAAAGTGCAGGGAGTTCCTACTTCTGCTGGCAACTAAGGGCCTCTTGCTCAGGACGAAAGGTAGGCTGTATGATGCATGTGTGTGATCTGCCATGCTACACGGCCATGAAACATGGGCCATGACTGCTGAGAACATGCGTAGGTTTGAAAGAAATGAAGCTAGTATGATCTGCTGGATGTGAAATGTCAGTATGCATACACAACAGAGGGTGAGGAAAAGTTACAGGAGTAATATTAGTATTAATAATAATAATAATAATAATAATAATAATAATAATAATAATAATAATAATAATAATAATAATAATAATAATAATAATAATAATACTTTCTACTGTAGACACAAAGCCTAAAGTTTTGTGGGAGGGGGTTAGATGATTATATCGACCCCAGTGCTCAAATGCTGCTTATTTTAGGGACCTCGAAAGGATAAAAGGCAAAGTTGACCACGAAGGAATTTGAACTCAGAGCGGAGACAGCCGGAAGCAATGCTACTGAGCAATCTTTTCGGTGTACTGATGATTCTGCCAATAAAATAGATGCTCATTGCAGACTAAGAAACTACCACTTGGTCGCTGTAAATGTGAGGTATAGCAGCCAGATATCCCTCAAATTACTCTCTACAGCATTAAAAGGAGGCGACGCATTGGATAATGTGGTCATGGAAACAAGTGAAATACCTTTGATCCCAGGTCTGTTCAATCACGGTGAACTTAGAGCTGATACTTAACAACAGTAGCAACGACAACAACATCCAAAATGGCAGCCTCTGTGCGGTCGTTGTAGTTGCTACAAACAATAGTCAAATCTTTCCTTATACCCTACCATCTTAAAATGAGAATGACATTGATTGATATTGTCCGAGATATATAGAAACATGAAATGGTCAAGGTTAGTCTACTTTTGGTCATAGTTCTGATCAATCAATGCTGACCTGGCGCTGAACACTACGAAAAAACAACAACAACAACAAAGACGACAATAACAGCAGCAACAACAACAACATCATCATCAACTTCAAGCGTTATAACTGAGGATGGTAATGCGTAGTTGCATGACCTGATGAAAGAGTAGCCAATTCTGCGCCAAATTACAACCTACTTTCTTTAAACAATAAAAAGAAAGAGATTAATTAAATAAAAGAGACTTTGGATAATGTGGTGCCAGGATCCTTTTGCAAATAAAGAATTGATAAAATGAATAAGGCTGGAATGTCTTTGAACATAGTGTTTTTCAATGAAGGCATACTTGGACCAAAACCATAAGGAAACAATACCTGCACAACTACCACGATGACGACCACTACCACCACAACCAACAACAACACCAAACGAAATAACAACAACATAAGCAATGTAACAGCAACAAACAAATGAAGTTCTTAAATTAATTAAATTGTGTGACGCTCAGATGTTACTTTGTCGATGTTTTTTTTATGATTCTGTCTCTTCGTGTACTTCTGTGGGAGATCTTGTTCTGTTTGACATGTGCATACATTCTTGTCCTACACAGACCTGTTTTCAACAAAACTAGAGGAGGACACTTCTTCACTAAATGCAAGGATAATCTGGGTGACGTAAAATTTTGTAGCTTGCCCTGTTACATATGCAAGACCCAAGACCCGATAGCATATGTTTTGTATTTTGCATGGAAATTTATCCCTTGTGGTAATTTTCTCTCAAACGTATTCATGTTTTATACGCTTAACCATGACATGTTAACCTATATAAGATTTCAATCAATAGCGTTTGTGTCGCAGAAAAATCAACTTTATGCGTAAACTATAATTCATATCAACAATTTCGTTAATGATAGCTCGCTTCATGTAGCAGATGGGTTCTGCATTGAAAAAAATGAACTCTTAATCAGCCAAGTTGAATGCGTATACGCAACATTGTGTTACCATGAAGAATGCAAGAATAGAAGAATGCATTTCGTTTTAAGCACGCGCATACACCATGTTCTGCTTTACAGCGTCAATACATAATTAAATATGCATATGTGTGTGTGTGTGTGCGTGTGCTTGTATGTGTGTATGTGTGTGTGTGTACAGACATAGCTTGATAAATATACATCACTAAATATGTATCAAACAAATAATAATAATCATATTATACATATATTAATAATCATATATTAATAATCATATATTAATAATCATATATTAATAATCATATATTAATAATCATATATTAATAATCATATATTAATAATCATATATTAATAATCATATATTAATAATCATATATTAATAATCATATTATACATATATACTTATATACATATACATAGAAACACATCACACACGCTCGCACATATACATATATGTGTGTGCTTGTAAACACTTGTGGTTACACTACACACATATACAAATATGAACACGCATTTGTATGTGCGTGTGTGTGTATGCACTTCTAATATATAAAAGTATGTATAGACATTTATATGTATGTATGTATGAGTGCTTGCACGTGTGTTCGTATATAAATATGTATTTTCATATAAATAATAATGAGACAAATATATACGATGTCTACACATATACTAATATATATATCACACACATACATGATATAGATATACTAATATATATATATGTGTGTGTGTGTCTGTGTGTGTGTGTCTGTCTATGTTTATATATGTATATATATACATATACATATATGTACATGCGTGTATACATTATGCACGCACACAGACTCACAAGTAAATTCACACAAACACCGACACAAAATCATACACACGTACATAAATACTTGTGTACACACACACGCGCGCACACACACATGCACATATATATATATATATATATATATACACACATATATATACATAAATGCACACACACACACACACATATATATATACATGCGTACATGCATGTATAGATACCTACATGAACACATACATACATACCTACCTACCTACATACATACATACATACATACATACATACACACACATACATACACATATACTTACATACACACATACATACATACTTACATACATTCCTATATACAACGTAGCAGCTATCAGTAAGTAAATTGTATAGCTTTCAAGAAATCAATAATAATCTTAATTTTTTTTTCTTGCATGGTAAATTCAGCGTGCATTACTTAGGAATTGATACGTTTATTGCAGCTGATTTTGATGTTACATTTTAAGAGGAATTCTTCAGTTGACTATTTATACGCAATGCAGCATTTTTATTGTCGAGCATGGAATCGTCTCTCATTCAAGTTCTGGCAGCTGACGATCCACACCGAATACATAAGAGAGCTACATTGGTTCTGTTATGTTTACCTATGCCTATCTGAGTGTATTTTCTATTCTTATATGCTATCCATATCATTCTCAATTGCACTCTGTCTTTGTGCATACGCGTACAGCAGACGCACACGCTCACATACACATATACACACACGCTAGATACATATGTGTGTGTGTGTGTGTGTGTGTGTGTGTGTGTGTGTGTGTGTGTGGAATCGAACTCGGAAACTTGGAGTTAGTAGCCCGCGCTCTTAACCACTACGCAATATGCCCACGGGCATATGGCGTAGTGGGCTACTAACCCCAAGTTTCCGAGTTCGATTCCAAGCAGTGACCTGAACAACAACAACAGCAATAATAATAATTAATAATATCGAAAAATACCTTAGGAATGAGAACCCAGGTTCGAAATTTCCCCAAGACACATGATAAAGGCTGGAGGGTATATCAGCCGAAGCGTTGTGTTAACAACAAACACGATGAAGACAAATATCCGTCGAATGTAAATAATGTACGTAATTCCTCATCTCTTAAATATTGAACTGCTTTTTTCTCTAGGTATTCGTTTTTCTATAAGCAATTCGATTGGTATATAGGTATTTTAACCTGCCAGTTAACATGTACGTATTGGGTTGGAAATCCCTGTCCGCATCCAACTGGCGGCCTTTGAATTATTCTATGCAAAAGATATTTCAACCCAATATTTAAATGCTATTATTTACAGCCTTATATGATCCACTATTCAGAAAAAAAAAGGTTATATATATATATATATATATATATATACTCTTTTACTTGTTTCAGTCTTTTGACTGCGGCCATGCTGGAGCACCGCCTTTAGTCGAGCAAATCGACCCCAGGGCTTATTCTTTAGAAGCCTAGTACTTATTCTATCGATATCTTTTGCCGAACCGCTAAGTTACGGGGACATAAACACACCAGCATCGGTTGTCAAGCGATGTTGTGGGGACAAACACAGACACACAAACACATACACACATACATATATATATATATATATATATATATATATATATATATATATATATATACATATATACGACGGGCTTCTTTCAGTTTCCGTTTACCAAATCCACTCACAAGGCTTTGGTCGGCCCGAGGCTATAGTAGAAGACACTTGCCCAAGATGCCACGCAGTGGGACTGAACCCGGGACCATGTGGTTGGTAAGCAAGCTACTTACCACACAGCCACTCCTACATCATATATATATATATATATATATATATGCAGAAAAAAGTATATATATATATATATATATATATATATATATATATATATATATATATATATATATATATATATACATATCTATGTATGCTTTCGTGCTCGGTGATCACCAAAACCACTAAGCTTATATAAAAATACCATATATATATATATGTGTGTGTGTGTGTGTATGCATATATATATATATATATATACATATATCTATAAATACATATACACACATATATATATATATATATACATATACATACATATATACGTGTGTGTGTCTGTTTGTTTACATGTACACATACGT
Organism: Octopus bimaculoides; assembly: GCF_046866305.1. Classification (NCBI taxonomy): domain Eukaryota; kingdom Metazoa; phylum Mollusca; class Cephalopoda; order Octopoda; family Octopodidae; genus Octopus; species Octopus bimaculoides. The sequence continues at coordinate 6,578,665 of NC_142939.1, read as the reverse complement.
GTGTGTATGTGTGTGTGTATCTTACATTGCAATCTGTCAGACTGTATTACGTATGTCTTCAATACGAAAGCACATTCAGTAATATTGACATTATAGAAATCAATGGTTCTAAACTGTATAGATGACTGCCCACAAAACAAAGACAAATGGATTTGTTATTCTGAATGCAATACTCTATCACAAAAAAAACAAAAGTGCATTTGTACACAATCTAAATTTCTGACAATGACTCCCTGATCTAATATTCTATACTGCAGAACGCATAAAAGAGACACAAGTTTTTCTGTTGCTAATTCTACACCTGAAACAATATTAAGGTTTGAATACTGAACCTCGTTATGCACTAATGAATAAATAAAACAAGCGAGAGCCAGATACAACTGTCAAAGATCTCATTTGTTGACAATGTAGTAGAATATAATTATGACAACAGTCATTCCTTCAGAGAAAGTTATTTGAACTTTTTTATCTAAAGAAATCCTGAATGCAACAACAGCTCACGTCGAAAGTTTAAAGGCATCGCATTGAAACACGTCCTGTAACAACAACCTTCAAATTATAATGAAATAGATTAGATGGCCTCCAACAACACGAACTTTTTCTTTATCTTCAGTTTTGTGAAGAAAAAGCGGCGTAAAGTCTATTATTTTTTTCTCGCCCTCCATGTTTGATAGTGTAATTCACAAAGCTTTGGTCGACCTAAACTAAGAAAAGTAGCAATAACATTAAACATTAAACACGAAACGCGTGATTTGAAGGCGAACTTCTTAACAACACAAGCTGCATCCATAAGATTATACAAAATAAACTCTGCTTCAACAAGGTACAATAAGTATGCAGGAAGGTGCTCAGAATGAGTAGAACTTAAGAAAGGTTTTCAAAACAAATCTAACAACACATGTATACATGCTAACGAAATCATGTAAAACAATCGTCACACATCTATCTATCTATCTATTTATCTATCTATCAATACACACAAAGCGCGCACGCACACACACATTTTACTTACTTCCTACTGAGTGAAAATTTGTAATAATGGCAACAGGAGTTTGTATTTAGCCGCAGCTGCATTTTAACCCAAAGCAAAGTCAGCTCTAATTTATCATATCTGTGTTCAGAGTGAGTCCAGTCGTAACCAACCCGTTTATTAGGCAAATGTCTAGAGCTACACTATCAAAAGTGTTTTTTATTTTAATGCAATCCCATAAAACATTTAGCTACTATTCATGGCACCAAGGCATGTAACTGTTTGTTGCTATTGTTTTATTGTTGTTTAGGCTCACATACTGTAACCAAGCACATTGCATTCGTGCTAATGGCATCTAATTTGTGTGAACCATATTAATCAATACGACCTTCCTATCATAAGACTACAGAATATGATTCAAGGAACATTTGGCTGCAATTTCTTGAAGATTGAACGATCACACACAGGCTCCCTCGTGTTGATTCGAAAGAGTGTTTGTCTAAGTGAAATATGTCGTTTACTAGCACCGAATTATTAAATTGAAATATAGGAAAGTCAAGACCACCCAACTTTAGAATATGAAATACAGCACGATATTAATAAGATATTAAAATAATGTTCAAAGTAAAAGAGAAATAAAAAATTGAAGAAAACTTATTAAATTATAGCTTATATTCTATATACAATATCATCTCGTCTATCGACTCTTCTCTTCTATTTTATTTTTTTTTAGTGGTTGCAGCCTGTGGGCCGTGGGCATGCTGGGTCGTATCATATTGAAATATTGAAGTCACGTAACTGAAGTAAACAAAATAGCTGATTGTTAAACATAATTATGATATACCTAATAAAACATTAAAAACAAAATTTATATATATATATATATATGTAAGAATGCATACATGTATATATATGTGCATGTGTGCGTGCGCGCGCGTATATATACGTATTTTATTTATAGATAAAGAAATATGTATGTATAATATAAACTATATAAACACAAATTCTCTCTCTCTCTCTCTCTCTCCCTCTCTCTCTCTCTCTCTCTCTCTCTCTCTCTTTCTCTCTCTCTCTCTCTCTATATATATATATACGCACACACATGTGTGTTTGTGTATGTCTAATCTATTAGTGGTTGCAGTCGTGGGACTTCGGCTCTAGAGCTGCAAAGTCTTCATGTGTTTATTCAATCATATCGCTCCACCCACATTATTTCAGTTTAGTACTTATTTTTATCGACACGTATTTGCCGGACCACTAAATTACAGTGTCTAAATGGACACGACTTCAAAATCACAGACACACATTACACTGATACATACACACAAACCTAACTACATATATAGATTCTTGCATACTTATATTTATGAATACAACAAGCTTTTACAAAATTTCTATATACCAAATTTCTCTCACAGCGTATATGTTCGATATCTGGTGTTCTAGAAACAGCATATGTGGGTTTAATTCTGTACTTCGGTATTAAGTAGCATACTTCTAAACTACTGCATCAGCCTAAGAAATAAATACATGTTTTGGTTGAATAACGGTGTAATAATGTAGCGTTCAGAGATAAATAATTTGACTGAACCCATTAATGAAATGCTTTTCTTTATTTGTTTAATGTGTGTAAAGATAGATTACTGCAACTGTTCTTAGTGGTATGTACTAGAATGTACCAGCATGATGGTCACTGTTGGAATGCATTTGATATTAGGTATGCTCGATCATGAATTACATGAATTCAAACAACTTTTGAAACAATTGACTGATCTGTGATAGTTAAACTGCTTTACAAAATACACGCTATACAGTAGGGTATATTTTCACACGCGCATTGACAAAATTTAAGCCTGTCATTAAACTGGTTTCAAATTTTGGCACAAAGCTAGCAATTTCGAGAGAGGGATAAGTTAATTACATCGACTTAACTGGTACTTATTTTATAGACGCCGAATTATGAAACGCAAAGTCGACCTCGGGAGAATTTGAGCTCGAAACGTAAAGACAGATTCTGCCAGCACATCGCCTTTGAGCTTATCATTATATTAACTTCTAACAAAAGAGTACAAGGACGCAATCAGAAAGATTTGGTGGTGATGGTGGTGGTGGTGGTGGGGTGTTGTAGATAACAATCCATTAGATTGACCATTTAACTGGTACTTAATTTTAACCCACCTTTCCAAAGGGAAATGAAAGGTACAGACTGTGTCAGCGAGATCTGAACTCTGGACATAAGAGGGGCTTTAACTTAATAAACGCTAGGTAACTTCTTCGACACTCTAACGATTTTGCCATTTCACCACCTTATCGCTTTCATTAAATGGAAAATATTAATGAAATTTTGTTTGCTTCTCTTTTTTTGTATATTTTAATATAAATTTACTGCGACTCATATTTGATAGGATAGGATATATTCACACATATCTCGCCACACACACACACTTAAAAATGATGAGTTTATATTGATCGAAATCTTTATTATATTGACACTGTTTAATGTAAGCTGCCAATAAAAATCAAAAAGTAACTATATGAAGACAAACAAGTCTTCAGTTTAGACACCACACCATCCCACTTGCGCTCTCTTTCTCCCTCCCTCTTTCTAAAGAATAATTAGTGGTTTATATTTTTGCTTTTCCTCATTTGAATATAAGTTCCACATCAAATGCATTTTAGTGTTTGTTTTTTTATTATTTATTTATTTATTGTTCATGTTGGTGTTGATGTTCTTATTACTACGCGACTGGAAATGACTTTGATATCTGATAGTCATTAGTTTACTTGAAACAAACCGCTAAGAAAACTTCACTAAGCAAACACATCCACATATATCCATATATTCATATGAATGCAAACATTAATAAATATATCAATTATAAATATATTAAACCATGCATGTACACACACACATGCACACATACAAAACACGTGCATATATATATATATATATATATACACATGTATACTGCATATGTGTGTGAGCATGTACATACATACATACATATAATGCAAAAAATACAAACACATACACAAATGTATTTGCATATATTTATATACATAAATGTGTGTGTATATATATATTTATGAATGTGTGTATATAGTGTGTGCATATATATATATATATATATATATATATATATACAGAGAGAGAGAGAGAGAGAGAGAGAGAGAGAGAGAGAGAGGGAGAAAGAGATAGATAGATAGATAGATAGATAGATAGATAGATAGATAGATAGATAGATATGTTCAATTTTCGTAATATGCTTTAGGTGAGAAACTTGTTAGGAGTGAAATGACATTGAGGTATATGATATGGAATGCTATGATATACTATGGGGTGTCAAGAATATATTCATGCGATATAGAAAATATGTATAATTATATGCTATTGTCTACAACAGTGAGCTATGTATACATGTGAGTAAACACACACACACACATACATACACAGACACACACACAATCAGTTTGTTCTTGTGTGTATGTATGTGTATTTTGTGTGTGTGTGTGTGTGTGTGTGTGTGTGTGTAAGTATGTGCAATCTTCTATGAGTGCCAAAATTATATTTTACTAATTAAACTTTCTATCTAACTGCGGAATATGCTCATTAATGTTTAATGAAGATTTAGTCCCAGGCGGAATAAAGGGGGTCGCGTCAGAAACCAAAAGAAGGTGTAATGGAGATGTAGGCGGGGAGGGAGCTAGTCTGATTTGCAACACCGAATTTATTTTGGTCTTGCTTGACTTCCTCAGCCAAGTATAGTTTCAATCGGTCATTGTTACGATTACAGAATGAATAATGATCTTTCTTTCATATTTGTGAAGAACGTTCTCTGATTATGAAAATATAAAATTTTGGCATTTGTACAGTATGATTAGAACATTAAAGCAAGAGGGTTCCGGCTGGAATTACTTTGACTATGGAGCTGTTCAATGAAGGCTGACTTGGAACTAAACAATAATTCTCTGTCTGTTCTTATTGTTACAGTTATAAGCTAAGGAGGAATGTGCCTCATGGTACTACAATCAACCATTGAATCACCAACCAAAGACAACCTCAATAAGCCAAAATTCATTCAAAACCGTACTGTGGAGCCTTAAAGAGGACACATCTTATTTCTTTATTGCCCACAAGGGGCTAAACATAGAGGGGACAAACAAGGACAGACAAAGGGATTAAATCGATTACATCGACCCCAGTGCGTAACTGGTACTTAATTTATCGACCCCGAAAGGATGAAAGGCAAAGTCGACCTCGGCGGGATTTGAACCCAGAACATAGCAGCAGACGAAATACCGATAAGCAGTTCGCCCGGCGTGCTAACCACTCTGCCAGCTCGCCGCCCTAAAGAAGGACACATCTGGTAATATATATCCAAATGCACTATTCTTTGAGGGAACCAACACTGCTGGAACGAATTTCAAAGTAGATATTCTTGATCATGAATTAAGCAGATTTCAACAACAGCCTTTGATTATTCCACGATACTTAAACTACTTCACAAACGTATGTGGCACTCACTCATGAGCAAACTGCAGCGCACCTGACTTCCTGAATGAAATACTTAGCGAAACATTACCTTGGAATATTTTTCGTAGTGTGGAGTACTTGATGAGGAGCGTTGCCTCATGTGGTCCACCTCTCGAAAAAAGTTGGCAATGTTTCCAAAATACAAATAGAATTTTAATGATTATTAAAAGATACCTTTAAATATATTAGTCGTTATTGTTGTATAGACCCTAGTCATCTCTCATTCAACCTACCTGTGCTGCCATGAACTCTTACTGTAATCGTTACGTGTGTGTTTACAGTATAATGTATCGTTATTTATATTATCTTGTATACACAAGGCGCTTTCACTTTTTAGAAAACTGTAACATTTCATTTCAAAGAAATTAGGCTTGTATTTCTATCAGATCAAGTAAACATGTTGTAGCAATCTCATTAAATTGTTATTGCATGCAGTTTAAATCTAGGTCAAATCTGATCTATTGGACCTAATCAAACGTAGGCCTTTCAGCCACGATCATCCTGCTTCCAAGACTTTCTCTATTATCATAGGACTGCTGTATGTGGTGAGGGCAAATTGGCTGATATTTCTAGCCAGTCCTTTGCCCATGTTTAAAAACTTCAAGGCTTTGTCTTTTGTTTTCATGGAACTATAGTAGGATTTGAGAGTGGATTGGTTCTACTTCTAGCCATTTCGTTGCTCACATTAAGACCCGCTTGGTTTGTTGTATACTGTTTATACTCGAATTGGCAATGAACTAGCAGGTCCATCAACAAATGCCTTCCATCCGTGATCATCTTGTCCTATTTAAAAAAAAAATATAATGTCAATCTTATACTCTATTATCTTGGAAAGGTATATCTAATGCACACTTATATTCATGAAAATAGTGTGTGATTTGAGTGTTGATTGGCTGCTATTTCAACATGTAAAGCAAATGTGTCGACGTTCTCTCATTTTTACGCTGTTGCGTTCGTAGTGGTGGGGATGATGGTTTTAATGGAAACATTCGATTATTTTATGCAAATACAACCTCAAACTGGTTACTAGATTTCATTCCTTCTAAACATCAACTTTTCCCAAATGTTTGTAAGGAGACCACATTGTTTAATTAGGCTCTTAATTGAATAAAAGAACAAGTAAACAGGCACTGATAATTAAATAATCTAATATACTCGCTAATCGACTTATATACATAAATAAATATATACAAAAGTGTATTCTGAACAATTAGTCGAAACAGTAAAACAGAAATCGAAAACCGTGTACTTGCCTTTTATTTTTATTGCCAAATAAAGAATGTTTATCGAATAAACGACAGAATACGTCGCAAGGTAATCAAAGGAAAATATCAGTCACAAGCCTATACGCACGCACGCACACACACACACACACACGAAAGTAAACAAATGTAAAAAAATATAAACTCGATCAATAGACATGCATCTATGGCGGTTACGTCTGCATGTATATATATATACATATGTGTGTCTATGTGTGTGTGTATGAACGTATGTGAGTCATTGTTGTATGTGTCTGTGTGTATGTGTACAACATACAAAAACTCGTTCAAATCTGGGTCTGTCTCTATCTATCTATCTATCTATCTATCTATCTACATGTGCGTATACACACACACACACACACACACACACACACACACACACAAATATATATATACACATACACTAGCATATACATGCATACTAATATCTATGTGTGCTTATACGCATACGTTACATACGAGCCCACATACAGATCACGTTTAAATACACACAGTGATAAGTTGTGAAACACGAATCGTAATTAGAAAAGGAAACCCCTTGCCTGCATATCGTTTTTCTTTGTACTTATACGTGCACACGAATTCGCTACTATGTACACCTCATATGTATTCAATGGACGGAGAGATAGTGAACATGAGCATTTGTCCTTTATTCAATACTAAATCACAGAACATATGTACAGAACCTCTTACGATATTCTCATATTGACGCTTCGGATGTGGACCACTTGTTTTTATGAGTTTGTGTTAAGGTTTAAGTATAAAATCGATGTTATCTGATGTTTCTTTTGATCTGTACAGTGAGCCTTTTCTTTTTATTTATTTTTTCTCAAGGAAGCGTTATGCTTCTTTACATCCGCTCAAGAAGATCTTTTCTGATTGCAGATGTAATACCCTCAAACCCATTATCCTTGTTGCTTATTTTGATTCTAATCACCTTATTTTGAAATTGTATGGATAATACCGTACTAAATTCTGGTGCCTCAACTTAAGTACCATATTCATCTGAATCTATCTATCTGCCTATCTGTCTGTCTGACTGTCTGTCTTCCTGCCTGTCTGCCTTTGATGAAACATTACAGTTTCTCCTTAGGCTAACTTTTGAATAGTAAATGTTTCCACATTCTTGAAGAAAATGGAACTACAGAAACTAGCAGCGAACAATATGCTGCCGCAACGTAATTTACATGAGTCATCAATTCTTAAAACGAGAGAATGCAAAAAAACCCCCCAAAAAACTGTTTACTTGTCCACTGAGAAAAGTAGGTAAATTAGTTTTTACCAAAGTTATCCGAAAGCCGTGTTTGTTCCCATTCACCCAAGATAAAATGCTTCAAGCCCTTTACTGCATGCCGTGTCGTACATGTTGCATAACAATTTTCACATCATTAAAAAGTGTTGTGATTTCTTCATTTCAGTAGGTGTTGTGCTATTTTTTCATCGATTTCATAACGTCCACTAACAGACTTGTATTCTGGCAACCATTTTAACTATAAATGTAAAAGCTAAGTAAATACATTCTCTAACTTCACTCGTACTCGCCAGTTTCAACGGCTGTTCATTCTTATTATTTCTATCATAATTTTATCGGAAGCAGCACGTAACTGAGTTGAAGGTTTTTTTCTTTTCTTTTTTCTACTCACATTTTCACTTGTCTTAAATAGCAAAACACGTTTAAGCTAAATTGATAAACAAAATTGTCAAATGGTATTCCGTAAAGTCACGTAAGTAAATAACACTATTTTCCACAATACATGATCACAACATTTGACTTCAATATACGAAGATATGCATAAAGCATTCCCCACAACATTTTTTATAAACCATGGACTATAATTTCAATTTTTATTCGCCTTGGTTCACAAAATAGAAAAACAATTCCAACATGTAAGCTACCGCCAAAAATGTTTACCGACTTCTGGTTTTAATAACTGAATGAGGAATAGTGCTATTCTATAGAAAACAACACTAAAATAGATTTCTCTTTCTCATTGTATTTTTATATACATTTATTTTTTTACAAAGATACAGCAACAAATTTCTCATTGAAAAATAGTCGTTACCGTAACCTAACTTCGTGGATTATATTTGATTACATACTATACAATATTATATTATTTTCTATAATATATATACAATATTATATACAATATTATATTATTTTCTATAATATATGATATTATTTTATATTACATTATTTTATATTGTATTATATATAACAGTTTAAGACGTTTTATAGCTTTAATGTGGTATATTTTTCCTCCTAATTTTAAGCATTTTTTCTAGATAAGAAGGTTGGCGTGGAAGATGCAATAGTCTTAATTGCGTCGTACTCGCTCACCTCTGTATAAAACATCTGAAAAGTCTTCACTATTCAGTATTGCAATCCTTTGGAACTTGTTATCTGTCCATATTGTTGTTTTTCTTCAGCTGAATTTGCTGTTGTTCTCTAGAAGGTCAATTCTTAATGGGAGAAGAGATTCTGCAGCAGTTTTTAGCACGTCTAGCAATTGTATACATCTTAACTCTAATCCACTCGAAGATTGTGCGTGGGAACAGGAACGTCTTGGAATATTCTAAGTCGAACTGCTCGCTTTCATTGTTGAAAAACTGTGTCAGGTGGAATAATGATGGTGAGATATTATTTCCTTGCAATACATATTTGGTAGAGTGAGAACTGGAATTTTTCAACTGCAATAATGGCTTGCAAATCAGTATTTAGAAAATCTCTTGATTGTTTTAAGATACACAGTTTGAAATTCATAAAAGCTCAACACTATCAAACAGAATCCAACGAAGATAATTCCATGTTTTTGTTCAGATTGATAGAAGCAGAAGACGAATTTCTTTCAAACCATACTTTCCCTCCAGAAATAAAGAATACATTATATAAAATAGTCCGGTGTATGATATCCCGAAGGAAAAGACAGGATGATCACGGATGGAGTGACTTGTCACAGATCTGGATTATTTCTTGGTTACGAACACGTTTCTTAAATCTACATTTCTGGTTGTTTACGTAATCCAGTAAATTTTAAAGTTAAAGATATTAAAAAAAACAATTACTAGAAAAATAGTTTACTACCAGCAAGAAGTTCATAATTACATGAGAAGTATCGAGATAAACCAGAGAGGATTAAAAAAAAACAGACAGAGTTTGTTGCTATATCCCTAGCTATCCAGTTCAAACAATTTTCAAGCAAATCTTAAGTAGAGTTTAATCCGTCACCCAGTTTAGTTCGACCGCCTGAACTTTGGAGGTCTCTAGCAGAATTCACTCTATGGCAACATTTCAGATCGTGGCTCCTTTCCACACCCCAAAATAGCCATGGCACTGCCGCTGACAATGTGTACTATTTATGGCTTCGATAGTAAGACTGTTTAGCAAAGTGCTTGAAGATGTCAACACCACTAAATTGAACGAAGAATGAAATTTTAAATACAAGCTGTAATGTCGAAGTATCCATTACTATTCAAATATTTCATATATGTTTATGCGACAACATTCTTGTGTAATATGTTAATGATGTGTGTGTGAGAGTTCATGTGCTTATGTATGTGTGTGTGTGCGTGTTTGTAGGCATGTGTATGTGTGTGTGTGTGTGTGTGTGTGTATGTGCATATAACGTTGCTGCTGGAATTATGTTTATTTCGACAAACTAATATCCATAGAACTACGAAAATTGCAGCATTACGATACAGATGAATCATCGTTTGATATATTTAATGCGATATCCACTTAACTTCCACAAACCTCACCATGAAACGTGGTTTTATATAAATTAAGCTTTAAACGTGGTTCTATCCACTATACTATGATTTTGAATTGGTTTAATTTGTTCTCCACCTCCGGAAGCGACTCAAATTTATCTTGCTTTCTCTCTTTCAGAGACGAAAGGAAGAACCCTTTACATTATTTTCTTCAATTCCCACGGCGAGTTAACTCATCGAACACTTCTAGGAATGTTTCTCACTGATTTATTGTTGCCAGCACAGAGACCATCACGAGTTACCTGAAACAATGGACTTCACTTATACGACTATTTTGGCTTCATTGCCTTCCTTTGCAGTCTTTTTTTCTAATCATTTATTGGTTATGAGAAAGAATAACATCACATTCTCTTTTTGTTTTGTTTTGTTTTCTTTTTGCTTATACTCGACTAAATACACTCCTAACATTTATAATATTAAGAAGGTAAAAAAAAAATGTAAGTCTGCTGTAGTATATCTAAAACTTAACCGAATCCGGAATATAGAAACGGATATGAACAAACCTGTTTCATATAATAGTAATATAATAGTATTAAAAGTGATTGTTTTCTACATACAATAGGCTTTACTGAAATGTATAGAATGTATACGTGTAAATGAAATTCAAGAAAGTAATGTTAACAGCTTATTCTATTCATTGCATTTTATTGTCTCATCGTTTATTGCAACACAGTAACTATCGAAATTTCATTTTATGAAGACTGATTTCTTTACCATCTTTTTCTACCTCTTCCTTTTTTTCATTATTATTATTATTACTATTATTATTATTATTATTATTATTATTATTATTATTATTATTATTATTATTATTATTATAAGTTTTAATGTTATCATTATTATTAATAATGATAATAATATTAAGTCGGCGATTTGGCAAATTGTTAGCACACCGGACAAAATGCTTAGCTGCATTACGTCCGACTTCATATTCTGAGCTCAAATTCCGCCTGCTTTTCATCCTTTCGGGGTCGATAAAATAAGTACCAGATGAACAGTGGGGTCGATGTAATCGACTCATCCCTTCCTCCCAAATTGCTGCCCTTGTGAAAAAAAAAAATGTAACCATTATTATTATTATCATTAAGTTGGCAAAATCGTAAGCGCATTAAAAAAAAAAGCGACTAAGAGCATTTCTTCCGGCTCTTTATATTCTGATTTCAAATCTCAGCGTGGTCAACATTGACATTCCTCTTGGCGGAGTTGATAAAATAAAGCACTTCAGGAATATAAGAATCATAGTCAGAAGTATGAAGGGCTTCGGAATTTGGCTTGTCATCACCTTTGCGCAACAGTTAGACATGTGACAGACACAGAGGTACACCCAACACCATGTGATGGAGTGTGTGTAGTTGGATCTTCAGGTTTGGTGAGCACTACGTCTATAATGCTACTCCAGAGATGTAATTCACTGAACGGAGAAGTCCATTTCATTGGTAATGCTGTGTAGAAGGTTCAGTTTCGACATGTGTGGAAGTTAAAACTACTTGAAGGCCTTGTTCTCAGAAGAGAGACAGCGTATATAAGAAGGTGGCAGACAGCAGCGGAAGCTGTGAAAGTACTAAGAATATCAAGCTCAAGAGGTAAAGACCATGATTGCATTTATCTCTGATTTCTATCGGATGTTCAGTCGAGGCGTAAATGAAATCGCTTGATCTACACTTTCACCGTTTTCTACAACCGCTGATAATCGGAATGGCTTCCTCCTCCAGCACATCAATAACTACAGGCTACCATCAGCTGCGCAAGATAAACGTTTTTGGAGGATGATGAGAACATAGAAGCTGGGTGAAATCAGTCGAAGACAATAAGAAAGAGGAAGGAATAAATGAGCCAAGTCAAAAGCAAACAAGCTGGAAATTCTTTACAAAAAGACACACACACTCCTGGAGGGACCCCGAAGAGAGTACTACAGTCAACATAAGTTTAAACTGATTCTGAGAGGAGAAATGTCAAATAGAGGAAGCAGAGATGGGAGACGAATACCAGCCAATCCTAGATTACAAATCAACTCCCTGAGATTGTTAAGTTCTTCAAGTTTTTCCTAATAAGAAAATCCTCACGGGCAATTATGAAGAAAACAGTTCACAGAAAGTTGGAGTGTAAAGTTGTTCGAATTGTTGGGACATATTGGTTCCATCAATTCATGAAATATTTTCTTCCTTTGTATTCGTATTTATTTTGTTTTATATTTTGTATTATGTTCTTTGCTCTTCTATCTGTTTATGACGTATATGTAAACTCTAAAAACCAGTTTCGCCTTCTACATATGGACTCTCGTGAATATTAATAAAAACGAATTCTGTTCTTTCTCTCTCCTTTCAATTATCTTCCACCAGAAATAAATTAAACTATACTCAAATTACACTTTACTAAAACAGCGGATTTTTTTTTATTACCAGTAAAAATTGAACTTTTCTTTTCGTTAATTGCGAAGTTGAATGACAACGCTTTATTCTCTTGTATGTTTTTGATTTTATTTATATAATTTGTGTTGGTAGGTTAACAAATAAACAAACTATAATCTATTGAATATATTTCTGTATAGAAACATTTTTCTAATGCTATATGAAATTCTCTTTCATAGTTTAAAGTCTAATCACGTTATTTGTGTAAAATGTATAACAAATAAATGTCACTATAAAAGACAGATTTCATGGGTCTCAGTGAGTTACCCTCGTTGTTTGGACTCACATCAGACGTAATCCAATACACTTGTGATGAAAATTGTTCTACCTATCTCCATCTCATATTTTACTCAGACAATGTGTTTAGGACTATATTTTCAATCTACTCTTTCTTTACTTAAGATACAGAATGATTTTAAGGAGATTTACCTACTATTTCTACTAGTTCGGATCGATCGACTGCGGAAGGTTTCTAATATTGCTATAGATTGTAGTTACTCTTGAATGTCAAAGTTTCTCTAGCTAATGCTAAACTATACTGTGACAAATACCCATAATACTCTTATCTTGAGCTACATCATATCTATAGAGATTAAATCATTGGTATCCATAATTAACAATCTGATGTAGGCATTGGATATGGGGTTGAGAAATTAACGTAGCAACTTTTGAGTTCGATCCCACTGCGTGGATCATTGAGTAATGTCAAAGCAACATTCACGTCAGTCGGACAGTAGATTTGAAGTCGGCGGGATTTGAAATCAGATTGTATATAACCGGAAAAGATGCTGCGAGGCAGTTTATCGTGCCAACCATTCTGCAAAGTCACCGCCTTACAGTGTCGAAACATAGCATAAACACCCTGGGTGTATTTTCTTCCATTTGTCACTTAATGAAATATTGATGTTATTCTAACACGACATATAGTGAAAGATATTTGATGTTATTTGGTCATATCTGAAACAGTTATATACTTTTCGCTGAACCATCTAGCTTGCGATTGGTTGAAGGAAGATGTCGATATTCTCAGATCAAATGCTTGTAGAGTCCACTAAAGATACCCAGTGTCCCTAAGGCTATGTGTGAGTGTGTGTGTGTGTGTGTATGTGTGTGGATTGCCAGTGTCAGCAGACTGGCAGTCAGTTAGGCTGTACATTATTTCGTTACATCCATTTATATTCTGGTTTCTAATCCTACCGCCGAGGTCGAGTGTTCTTTCATTTTACTGATCAAATTTTCTCTCAGATATTGAGCGATTCTCGCCTATGTTAGAATCCTATATAAAAGCATATTGTATCATATATTCATGACGAAACATGTGATTTGCTGTTCCTAGGTTTACGCATAATTACATAAATTACATATTGAATGAGTTCCTTATGGAATAAAAATCCACATATAGACATCTTTATAATTGTCTGCATGTCTTTTACTTCATATATATATAATTCTATTTCAGTCTGTGAGCCAATCTAGCTCGTTAGCTAATTAGCTACCTGGTTAGCTAGCTATCTTGCTAACTATTTTCAGAAGCCAATATAAGTGAAACCTTGTAGTAAACATTCACAATAGATAATATTGTTTTGATTCTACAATTAGCATTGTGTCCTTTATTCAGTGCATGTTTAGCATATTTAAGTACGCAAACCTCTATAATTAGTGATTATATATATATATGTGCATTTGTGTGCGCGCGTATATATGTATGTGTGTGTCTATATATATATATATGTCTACCATCTATCTATCTATCTATCTATCTATCTATCTATATAGATAAAATTATATGTCCATATATATATATGTCTATATATGTATGTATGTATGTATGTATGTATGTACGCATTACGTATCTGCGTGAGTCTGTATGCGCGCATCCATGTAATGTGAGTGCTACACATGGTATGCACATATATATATAGACAGAGAAAATATACACATAAACGCACACACACACACACACACACACACACACACACACACACACACACACACACATATATATATATATATATATATATATATACATATATGTACACATATGTGTGTATATATACTTATATTTGGATAGAAATCACACACTCACACGCACAAGCGCGCACACACACACACGCGCACTTACACACTCATATACATATACAGTAAATACTCATTGCATTCTAGTCAACGTTTCTATTAGCTACGTTCTTATTTGATGCTGACTAATGACCAGGCGTTACTTTAGTCCACCCTCGTGGTGATGAGACTGAAAATATATAGGCGCCATTTCAATTTACAGAACTATAAATAATGGCGTTTAAACGTACGTATGCCTGTATGTCTGCGTACGAGTGTAAGGGTGGGAATGGTTGTATGAATGTCTGTGAATGAGTGTAAATGTTTTATTTCTGTCAGAATGTATGTATAGTTGTTAAATGTAAAAGGAATGCTTTATTTGGCAAAGAAATACAATGAACACCAACGAAGGAAAATAGAGTAAGAAGCGTATTGCAAACAAGCCATAGTACTGTATAAGAAAAAAAAAATGTCAATTAAAGGTATGACAGGTTATTCCTTTTCTTAAATCTTGTTATTGCGAGATTGTTGGTTTTGTTTCATACAGAAATTTTGTGTACAACCTATTTTCTATTAAATAATGAATTTAGAACACATGTACACACAAATACGTCATTCAAAGAAGGGATACATATGTAGACAATCGGTATACACAAAGATATATAAATTAAGAAGGCAAAGTAAATAGGCTTGTCCTTAAATACATTTATAATTAAATAGAAAACCTACGCTAACCCGCATTCTGCCATTCCAGACAGAAGTCACAAGTACAGCCAGCCACATACGCACGCGTGCGCACACATATATAAATGGATGGGCAGACAAACTGATAGCTAGCTAGGTAGGTAGCTAAATGGATAGATAGATAGATAGATAGATAGACAGAGATAGACAGAGATAGATAGACAGAGAAAGAACGAGAGAGAGAGGGGGGGAGAGGGAGAGAGAGATAGGGGGGAGAGAGAGAGAGAGAGAGAGATGAGATTTTAAAATTTCACTGCTGTAAATGACATGGGTTTCAGATTTCAGCTATTTTTAATTCTATAGTCCACCATCAAATATTTCTACGTCCTTACCTCATCTCTAAAGAGATACTGTGACTGATGTGATATAAGATTTCAAAAGACTGACGGTATTTGTTGATCTAAAGACAACCAAAACTACTATGCCTGAAGCCATAACGTGTAGAGGTCAGCAACTGACCAGTGGTCAAATCTCCCTCAAATCACGTTCTATTTGGTCGGCTCAAGTAAGATATCTGCGAGCAATTAACGATAAAGAACTACTTTCATTGAAATCCCAGGGTATAGATGAACTCGGAAGTGAAAGGGACTAACAAGACAGTAGTGAACAATTTAAGTAAACAGGTAACTCTCTCTGAACTCCAGTTTAACTGCAAATTCCCCTCCTCGAAAATAAAATACATTTGTTTTTTTCTTTCAGTTAATTGGAGTTAATGGTGTTTAGTTTGTGGTACAGTGTAGCACACTGCGATGGTTTTGTAGGAGCAAATGACTTTCAATTTGGTGATTATAATTGTTCAGTACTGGAAGTTGATAATTGTATTGAATATATGAGAGTAACAAAAATCTAAATTAAAAAATGTACTGAGGATAGAAACAATCAAGACAGAGTTTATTTTGTTTCCCTTTAGCTATTAACGCTTACAGAGTTCGAGTACCAAGTTCACATTAAATATTCTCTTTTTATATATGATTGAAAAGAATTGAATAGGATTTTCTCTGGTATAGTATTTTATTGATAACACCAATTGTAAGAAACGTAGAAACAGTTTTAACAGAGAGGAAGTAAAAACCATAAATTACTCATTTTATGAAAATAGTGACAAATTTCTTTAAACTTAAAAAATGTTGAACTGAAATTAATTATCACATCAATTTAATGTCCAGAAGCCTGATGTTAATATTTCAAAATATCTGAATGTTTACAATGTTGAAGTCAGTCATATCACCCCTATTCTGATGTCTTCCAACCGAATATCTTTACGTAGCAATTAATAGGCTCATCATAGAGACTTATGGGTCAAAGTACATCGTTGCAAGAAAAGAAGTTCTATTTGTTTAATTATAAATGAAACTAATAAAGCCTTTCTTTATACCAATATACTATGACCCCCAGCTTCATGACATCAAATCACACGAACTCATATGATTTATATGATTTAGGAAAAAAGTTAAAGGGTATTTCAACTCAGATCGTGTTGTCTGTATCCTAGACAGGAAGATTGTGACTGCGTTATTTGACTTATTCTTCTTTGCTAAGTTGATATAGTGCAATTTGATGGAGATTTAATTGCTATATCTAGCAAACCGGATGACCAAGTATATGGCCCCTTGTACCAATATATAGGTACTCGGCAGTAGTTTCTCGGCAGTAGTTTCTCGGCAGTAGTTTCTCGGCTTCTTAAGTGGAAGTCTTACCAAAGTTCTACATTTTGAAATCTAGTCAACCACTATCTTCTCGCAAATATCTCGGTAAAATGTTCGCGTGTCACTCATAATTCACTACGTATAATCGGCTGATAAGCATAAAATCTATCGCTATAAAGACTGTATTATATTGTAACTGCTTTACAAAAGGGCCAGTGGACATTTTTCATTGATTTAGGTTCATAACAGGTATAAACTTGCTTTAATAAAACAAATTAATAGCAAGAAATGGTACCACTTGGACTGCATCAACTCTTCAATCGATACGATATACGTGATTGTTGCAATGATTCGATATGGATCTAAATTTAATCGACCGATGTACACACATTCACGTGGTTGTACTTTCGTCAATATCCATGCTTCTAGGGACATGATCATCTGATTAAACTTGCAAGTGACTCGGGGTGGCACTGCAAGACTCAACAATTTGAGAAAATTATAGATTATCTTTGATCTGTTGATACTCTGCAAAGGAATTAGAGTAACTTGTCGGCGATGTCTGGATCATAACTGCGCCATTCATCACTCTTATAGTTTTCAATCTCGATGTTTCGAGGTTTCCAAAGAGTGTATTACACAGCTGAATATAATTCCTTCTGTAATGTAAAACTGTAATGTATATTGTGTAATCACTTAAATTAACAATACATTACCACTAAATCATCAAACTGAGATCAATTAAGATTTCACTTTAGTCGCAAGACTGGTGTACAAAAGAAATACAGTCGATATTATCGGTCCAAACAGTACCCTACTTATATGTAATATCGTTTCTTAAATATGATGTAAAACAGTTCTTTTTCTCTTGTGGGATTTGAACGCAGACCTGTGAGGTTTCTAACTAAATATAATAAAACATTAATACCTTCCTCTTTAATAAAAAGTAATAAAAATAAGTGAATGTTTCCAGTCATTCTTTTCACTGACGAAAAATAATATTCTCAACTATTTGTGTAAATTTCTTTCCAGCTCTATTCATAAAACCACTCATACAGATTTCGCTATTTTCTCAGAGTCTATTAAAAAGTAAATATGTTTTCGTGTGAAGAACTTCATAGAAACGACTTTCATCATAATGTTTCTTATTTTGAATAAAGATTCTTTTGTACTTTATATGAAATAATTCCAACTGTTTATTTCAAGTACTCGTTGTTATTGCAGCGAAATCACTAAGGAGTTAAACAATAAGAAAATTCGTTGCAATATATAATAATACTTGCTCACATATAGCTTGTATAAAGCAATTGAGCATTTTATTCAATGCTAACCAACTCAGCATACTTTTGTACTACTTGTCGTCTGTAATATCAATGGACGTGCGTCAGCTGAATAGCGTTATAAAAGAAATGAAGACATAAATTTCAGATAGGTTATCTAGTATAAGCTTCCGTTACCGGTTTAGTGTTGTGAAATACGCTCTTTTCTGACAATATAAGTCGGCGACATGTCTCACAACACGATATTTAAAAACAAGTCCATGAATACTACATAATTACTGAAGGAATAATTTTATATTCAATGTCTTCAAAGTAAAGTGTCGTATGAGTTTGATATGTTACTATATGAGACCACAACGGAAAAAATACATTATAGATAACATACGCCAACAGTTTGAAAATCAGTATTATCTGGAGCAGTCTACTTTCATTTCAATTTAATGTGGATTTAAAACGTGCTGATATTATTTTACAATTCAGTAGTTTGAAGCTGAAACAAACGTAATCAAATGGACTTTAGTTAATCACTGTTTAATTATAAGTTGAAAACCAACCAATTCACGGCCGCCTCGCATAGCAAATGCCCGTCTGACAACAGTTCATTCTGTTTTATTATACAATAGCAAAATAAGATGATAGAATAAAGCTCAACTGGAAAGCATTACATATAATCACGATCGTGCATTCTTCGTAAAATCGTTAAGTATTAACATATTAATAGATTGGTATATTTGATAATGATTGATATACACATACCGCTCAAAATATCATGCTGTTGGGAAAACTGATATTGTGTAATGAACTATATGAAGCATTTGATCATCAAACTGGTATGGAACTCAACAAAAACTTATAAATACATTCAAGCTCTCGCAGTATATTAAAACGAACATGTGCCTATATAATTGATAAAAAAACATTATATTCCATAATGAACAACTTAAACACATTTAGCAAGCAATAAAGTACCACATCTGTTTTGTTACAATTTTTTAAAAAATGGTAAGGTTCAATAAAACGGTAAAATTTAATGGCTGTATTACAAAACCTATGAACCGTATTTGAAATGTAATAATTAGGAATGAAATGGAATATAAATAGTGACCTTTTGGATCAAAATAAAATAAACTATTTCCTGATATCATTTATCCACCCTCCTTCTCCACTATTCCAGGGATGGTCGTAAGGGTAGAGTCCTCAGATACCTCCTCCGTATAGTTCTCGCAGAAGCAACCATCATTTGACTTTCTGGCTGGATATCGAAGCCTGATCAACTGAGACTATGGATATTATACAACCCTCTTGTTCTTGGCCTACCCTTAGGTACCCTGCCGATTTATCTCGGTTAGAAGAATCCATCTTGCGATTCTTTTCTGCGACATTTTAATCACATGTCCGTAGTTCCGTAATTTTGGCCTCTTAATGCTGGGAATATTTGAAGAGTATTGATTTTAATAAAGATAAACTCCATAAAAGCACAAAATCACAGAAGTGCATAATTGGCCTTTTCATTCATGTCGCAGGGTTAGGGTTAGGGTTAGGGTTAGGGTTATTTGCATTTCATTGGAAACAAACGCCATTTCTTTTTCATTAATTTAAAGATTACAAAACGCAGAACTGTGAAAGCAGTGTCGGAAAATTAATTATTCTGCATTTTTTTTTCTGCAGTGTTTTCAACATTTTTTCAAATTTAAAATGCAGCTTATATACTAACACCTTCTTTTCAGATAATGCAAAAATGTAAAAAAAAAAAAAACGAGAGGATATAAAATTCCCAACATGTTTTTTGATAGCGTTGGAAACTTCCGTTTATTAACATGTTATTTCTTTTATTACGATAAGAAAACTAAGAATCAATTTTATAAAAGCATTTCGAATAAATATGAATTTATAACACCATGTCTTGAGATATAAGGATAATTTCATTTCTTAATCTAACTGTAAATCATGAAGAATTTGGTAAACAACCGAAATAGAAAAGGTCAATTATTTTAACATATGATATCTTTTATATGTTTGGAAATGTCTTCGTGCTAGTTCACTTTAAACAATGTCTATTTTAAATGTTATATTACTCGAAAATGTGACTTGATGTTGTAAATTATATTATTCAATGTTGCGAAATTAGCAATGAGATATTCGGAAGATGTATGACACTCATCTAAAGTGGTCACTCATCACTCTAAGTAGACATGTTATAATAGAATATAAATATAGATTCCTCTAAAAGAAGACAATAAAAAATGTATGTTTGCAAGCATCATATATTTTCTTTATTCTTGCATTCGTAGTATACGCGTCATGAAGAATAGAGGTACCGCTCTCCGGAAAAAAAAAATTATGAAAGTTGGGTCAGAGCGGCAAGTGTAGATCTGATAATGCGGCTGTGGGCCGAGGAGAGCTTTTTAGAGGCGGGTCTCGGCCTCAATAATAAGGGAAACCCGAAATACTTTTGGTTATTTAATGACTTGATGCGGCCGCCCCGCTTTTGGAACTCATAGGCATATCTCATATCACTATTTTATTTGCTTGCATTTGGTATTTATTATACTCGATGTAAAACCTTTATGCTTAATAATTAGTTTCTGTAAAGTGCCCTATCAGTACCCCTGGTAATAACAGAAATCATTATTGTTATACAAATGATAACTAGTAGAATGTAGCCAAGTATAAATTCTATTAGAGAAATAGATCATTTAATTTGCTTAATCAATTAGTTATTTCGCTTTCCTCGCCCAAGTAATCTTAATATATTTCCCGAGGCATTTTTTCCGCCCATTTCATAGACAAATGTCTTTAACGTATTCAGTAGTATGTATTTCAGTAACAACATTTAATTTCGCTCTTAAATTGCCTGCGCATATAAGAAATCAATTTAGATAATGAACCATTTGAAAAAAGAAAATATTTTGTTTTCTTTTGGCTGCGATCGCGGAGAAAAAATCGTTCTAACAGATAAGCTGGGAATTAGAATGGTGTTTATTTACCTATAATTGTTTTAGTTCTACGTAGGATTTTATTGCAATTGAATGCGCAAAGTAAATTATTAAACCATTACTTCTTCAACGCTTGAAAAGCTGAAACAAAATGCAGTGTAAATAATTTCGGTATCATTGATCAATAATTATTGCGATTGGGTATAAATTAAAGTTTCAGACAAATAAATAACTACTGCAGCACAATTTCGCTGCCAAGCAATTAGTGTTTAAGAATGTTATTCGACTTTCACAAAACTTTTAACATTTACTTAAATTATTTTAAACTTGATATCGTCAAGATTCATCTACTGAATTCACTGCAACTAAGAAATTGATCTCGATATTTTGCTACACACAATTACAATTAGTAGTGTCAATATTTGACTGCTAATATTGATCTTGAACAAAGACATAACCAGTGTCTTCTTTTCTCTTTTTATTTATCTATTGCGTTCTTTAAAAATTTGGCTTATAGTTCAAAGGTGGTTAAGGCTACTATTTCTTGCAGATTAAGGGACAAAACATTGGCTCCTTTGGTGTGAACAGTAAGGGTGGGTTTGCAGAATGAGTTACGAAAATTTCTAGATCAGAGGAGCCGAGGTTTTTTAATAATGGTAGAAGAGATACTGAAAAGGGGAGGTTATCTGACGACTGTACCGTGTGAGTACATGGTTGGGAGTCAATCGGTTTAATAAAAATCTCTGAAGTGTTTTCTCACTTCTGAATAATGTTAAAATCAATTCGGTGAATGCATGCTCAATTTACAACAGGTGCATTTAGAAAGTAAAAGTACATCCAGTAGAGTAAAACAAAACAAATGCATCAACTCCAGATTGCAAGGCTTTTCTTCAGCGTTTTACCTGTTCTATAAAATCAAGGGGTCTCCATCATGTAATATGAATTTAATACAAAAGAATTTGAATTGCCAGAAGCGGTGGTGAATCGAGAAAATGCTTTTGGAAGCTTAGCCACTGGTCTTTGTGTAAATTCCATATCCAAACAAGATCGACTATTTTTTTCTTCATTCCTAGGATGATTAAATAAGTATCATTCTAGAACTAACTTAGCTATAATCCACTACACTTTTCACCCAAAATATGTTGGCTTCTACTTGCTTGCATAGGAAATAAACGTAGATACGGCGAGTATTAAAGTATTTTAGTTGTATTACGTATTTAGTTCGAAACTTCATGCAAACAGAATAATTATTGATTCAGATAATTATTGATCCCAGATAACAATAATAGTCATTTTGACAGCGCCGAAAAGACAAACAATAGCATCTGTTTTATATATATATATATATTTGGTGACGGTGCTAGCAGCTGATCTTCCGATCGAATCAAGGGGGCCATGTTTCGATTGAGTTTGCTTTTTTTTTTATTACTGTCGGCTGCAGCTCCAAGCGGAAATGTACCGTTCTTCCCTATTCAGGTAACAGACAGCGGTATTTGAAATCAGAACATACAAATCCGAAAAAAAATATCTCACAACGCATCTTATGTGATGCTCAAACAATGTAAGCGATCTCGCAACTCTATAAACCTTTATTTATGAATGCCCAAAAGGATAAAAGAAAAAGTTGACCTCGGTTGCATTTGAACTCAGAGCGTAGAAAGACGTAACATGTACCGCAAAGCTTTCTATTCAAGTGTTTCAATGATTGCAAATTCGTCGCCTATACATTTCGAATGTCACAGTACTCGGAAGATCAATTGCTGTTCCACTATCCTGCTGATCAATCAGCTTATTTTATTAATGCTCAACATTTAACGACGAAGATTTAGTATCTTTGCTACCAACTCGAAATAACAACCACACCTCCCTCAAAAGATGGGATAAGTGTATACAGGCAAATGCAATCATGGATATTTTATACATTAATAAAGATTAGATGTTTACGGTACAAGCGCTTTTGATCACAAATCTGCTCCATCAGCCAAATCTACCAAAAATAACACCCCATCATCATAGAAAAAAGGAAATATTAAAAAAAAGGTAACCTTGTGTACATACATAAATCCATACACATACACACACACACATATATACATGTGTATATACATACATATATATATATATATATATATATATATATATATATATATACACACACACATATATATATATATGTATATATATATATATATATATATATATATATATATATATATATATATATATATATATACACACACATATATCAACAGTAACTTTGGAAGTGGATAGGATGTCATGGTTGCTATCCCTTTGATCATAAATATGTTAGATCAAAACTGACCTGCGTCTGAACAGCAACAACTACAAAAACAATGACATTTTGTGCTTTATTCAAAAGAAAATTGCCAAAATATACTGTATGAATAAGTAGTTTTGCATCAATTGCATATACATATATTCTTATGTACCAATATGCTTCAATATATCTCCTCATAATATATTTATTGTGTACATTTTTATACGTGTGTGGATATCCATTTATACATGAACTTTTGCATGTAAGTTTGGATTTATCTTACGACAGCATCGGAAATATTATCATAAATACATTCCACTTCAACTTTGATATTTGTTTTGAACCTATATATCCTTAATTTATATTGATCGTTCTTGTCACCGAAATGTACACAGCAGTTATGTTACATTGCGTGTTTATACATGCAAAGTAAATAAAATAAGTTGGGACTGCTTTAGAGGAAGGAGAACCAAATACATATTTATGTATGTGTGTGATGTATGTATATATATGTATATATATATATATATATATAAACGCGTCTGAAAATATCGCCTAAAATAGCGATTGACTATGTAGATTAAATATCCTTATCTGCTTGCTACACACTATTTTCTTCGGAACGAATGATATCTGAAGTGTTTTAGAAGATATGTATCTTTGCTAAAATCCCAAACTACGTGAATATACTTTACATTTATGTCATCGTGCAATATCGAGGGAAATACTTTACATTATTTCAAACTTTTAGAAGAGCAAAGAAAAAACGGTAAAATATATCACAAAGTGATATAAAGCTATATTGGTAGAAATGTCAAGATTACACCACCACCCCACACACACATGTATGTGTGTATATGTGTGGCGCGTGTGTATGTGCGTAAGTAAGCGCACACTTGTGTGTTGATATCATATCGCTCGTATAACAGAATAATTGACATTTCAAATAAAACTATGGTGAAACCGTCATCTAGATTTATTTACCTTGCATACATGTCGTCTAAAATATTTTCTAAACTTGGAATTATTCAGTTTAAAATGTTTTAATTCCCATGTATCACACAGTTCCTTATATTGCAGAAGATCAAAAGTTATTTAACACAAGGTCCAAGCAGACCTAAGTCAAAGTCATGCCAGTCGTAACCTCACATATTTCTAGGTGTATATTCCTATATACTTTATCTAGCTTGTCGTTTCAGTACAGTGTGTTGTCATTTGGTAGATATTAAGCCATTATTCCTAGCAGCTAGTGTGACCATATACAACGAGCACGTTGTCTCACTGCATAATAGTATGTTGTTGGTATAAAATATCTTATTTTTAAAAATAATATTTTATTCAATACTTTAATTAGCAAATATTTATGCCTTAATTTTTTAAGACAAATTACACTAACACTAATTACACACACACACACACACACACACACACACACACACACACACACACACACACACACACACACACACACATACGTATACAATTATGAAAAGTACATTTCCCAAATTATTCGGTTCCATGTTCATTTTCACTGCTCTCCACGTTGAGCAATACTAAATCCTTGAAAGTTAAAATTAGTGGGTGGAAACTGTGTGAAATGTATTGGTTGAATCCTGTAAATACATACATACATACATACATACATAATTACACGCATACATGCATACATGCATACATACACATATACATGCATACACACATACATGCATACACACACACACTCACACACACACACACACACAGACACACACACATATATATATAAAGTAACAAACTGAGGAAAAGAAATCCTTCAAAGGGGTGTGTTAAACATCCCTTTAACTGGTACGTCAGTACCAGTTCTCTATGATCGGCTTGAAAAATTAAGACATTAGGATATTTTCCTACTTTTCCTAATATGAAACCAACGGTAACCTTAATTCACAAATAAAGAAATTATATCCACCAATGCGATGCTGAGCACTCATTTTCGTCGTTCGATATTTATGTACACACACAGACACAGATATACACCTACACACACACACACACACACACACACACACACATATATATATATATATATATATATGTAAACACTCACACACACACATCTATGGATATATATATATATATATATATATATATATATATATATATATATGTGATGAATGTATGTATATAAAACAAACACGATTATAGATTGGTTCATTGAACAAAATGTTGCTACATTTGTTTATGATCTTTAAGATCCGGTTATAGGCCACTGAATCTCACGAAGTCGATAAAACATGTACCATTCAAATTATTGAGGTTGCCGACTTATGAGCTCAGAGAACAATGACTCAGCGTGGCGACAATCGAATACCTACAACCAGTAAATAAAAAAAAAAGAAACAAAATAACAGCAAAAAACATAAAACTAAAAGTGTGTATACGTATGTGTCTGTATGTCATTATTAGCAGTTTGGGTGTCTTAATCATTTAATAGGGATTTCTCCCCACTCCCTTTTTCTCCCTCTCGCTGGCTCTCATTATCAATATTGTCAATATATTCTTGTATTACAAACTTCAATATTATACGTACTTTACTAAACTAAAGCAAATGTGTTTTGATGAACACCCGCTAATCGATGAATCTAAGCAAACGTAGAGGATATCTTAATATATTCACATCATGGAGTATCGGAACTAAGGTTGTTGTTTTTCCACTAGAATATGCAAACATCAATTGTGAAATTCAAGAAGTCTATAATGTATGAACTCAGCAACCACAAAATAAAATAAAATAAAAAGGCGAGGACGGTGTGGATTTAATGAAAAAAGAAATTAAAGAAAAGAAATGCATGTACTAATGAGATAATGTTCTTTCTGTTGTTTATATTGAACGCTATATCGATATGATTGATCAGCCTTCTCGCTAAAGCTGTTTATTTTCAATCAACGTCTCTGTTTACAAATTCATTAACCCGTTCCGTCTTCTTTTGTTTCGTCGTTTGCCCTGTCACGTTGAAACAAAAAAGGAAATATATCTTTCCTCTGTAATGTACTTTCTACTTTTTACGGATAATTTCTTCAAGATTTGAGTGATCGATGAAATAAAGAGCATGTAGTGCTATATATATATATATATATATATATATATATATATATATATATATATATATATATACATATACACCCACATATATTGCATACATACGTACATAAATCACACACGTACATACATACATACATACACACATATATATATATATATATATATATATATATATATATATATATATATATATATATACACAAGCAAATCAAAAGTAAATGCAAAAACTGGAAAAGCAGGAAAAACAACAAAAGTCAAAAGAAGTACACAGGAATACATTAGATTCACGCTCAGAAGTTTCAGATGAGTAAAAGAAGGACTGTGATGTTTCAAGTAAAGTTCTTCGTCAGAAAGAGGAAAGAGGAGAGGGGAAAGTTCAGTGAAGGACACATTAGATGACATATATATTTAGGGCACGCTATTATAGAGAGGAAAATATGCGGCATTTTTACGGTTTGAATCTTTGATTATAGGTCTGCTCGGTCAGGATTCATCTTGATGTAAAGAACAACTAGACTGGTAAAATCTAGAAATGTTAATGGACTTGGAAACGTCATTATCGTAAACTAATCATAAGGGACTAATGAGGAAGTCAACTACATCTACTCACGAAATGAAAGGTATTTGATATCAAGATGTATAACTTTGAAAGACAAATGTGTTGCCAAATTCCTTAAAACGTTCTTTCAAGAAAGCTATTATATCCTAGGCTACTCTGCTATTACAATGAAAAGTGCTATTTACTTTAATGAACTACCTCGGTACTTAGGTACTCAACTGGAGAGAAAAATCAATATCATTATCAATGAATCTAAATCGTCAGCTTAAGGTTTTAAAGTAGCAGTGCCAAGCGATCTTCTTAAACCTACGCTCTCAAAGAACATAGGAATGAAAATCAGTTCCAATTAAGTGACATATTAAGTGCCACATTATCTAAATGATATTATAACAGAGACAAAGAAATTTACGCCAAATGTGTTTTTATTTCCTTTTCTCCAATAAGAAGAGACATAAGTATTTCATATTGTAGAGAAATCACAGAAAAACATTTATACTTCTTTCGGTTGACGGTTAATCCAAGAAAACATGCATTGGTTTGCAAAATGGCATTTGCTGCTATCGAAGAGTGGCTTTTTAGAGATGTCTTATCCTCGTAGAACGTATTGCATTTGTGTAATTATAAAGATTTAATTACTGACTCAGAAGGTCAACCATGACCTTTTACAGGGCTTCTGAGGTGGGTGGAGTAAAGCAAAAAAGGAACCACAACTTCATATGGTTTATCATCATATGAGAAAATCTTGTCCATATGGTTGCAAAAGATTGGACTCCGCTAAAGGCGTCCAAGAACCAGGTAGTAGTGTTAAATCGAACTACGAATTAGGTTTACAACACATGGACAATTACAGTTTCTCGAATTTGATTCCCAATCCTTCGGGCCAACCAAGGATATGATAGAATATACTGCACATTACGATTAAATTTGAAACAACGTACTTTCAAAGAGACCATTCAAGTACATGATCGTAACTGAACCCTCATAGTTAGCATATATGCTAACATTCGTATGTGTACGCTTCAGATTACATTTTATTTTATATTTTAGAATCACTTGTCTGTTCTTTTAATATATAATTTCTGAAACGTATTCGTAATTATTTGTTGTTCTTATTGTTATTCCATTCGTGACTATGCCATGTTGTTTTCCAGATATCAGACATCAAGCACTATATTATCTAAAGTTACTGCTATTTTTTCAGAGGACAGGAACATTATTAGAAATATACAAATGTGTTAATGACAACGTTATCACTGGATGTATTCTTGATACGGTGTAACAGTATAATTTCTCTTTCACTTGTTTCAGTAATTAAACTGCAGTCATGCTGGAGCCTTTAGTCGTTCATACAGATCTCAATATTTAATTTTGAAATCTGATACTTAATTTAGCAATATATATTTATCGAAGCGCTAAGTTTTTCAGGCAGTGACAAACATAGAGACACATAAAAACACACGCTAACCAACGCCAACACACTACTTACACTCTTTTTCTCATACTTATATACGATGATCTTCCACATAGTTTCCGTCTACCAGTTTTACTCACAATGTCTTTACGCGTCTATAGTAGAAGACACTTGCCTGATGTGCCCAATACTGGGGCTGAACTCAAGAACCCAAGTTTACGAAGTAAACTTTTTAACAGTCATAAACATGATAGAAGGCCTCGATCTGCGAGCAGTTAAGCCCTGGACGCATTACACCTAAAAGAGATGGATCTCATTTGAACTGAAAAGTACTTAAGAAGGGTTCATCCGATTATCGATGTAGATAAGGAACTTGTAATAATGATAAACAATAATAATGATAAACAGTGGTGAAATCTTTTATCGAGTTATAATACTAAATAACTGATTAAGCAACTAGAAAGCAATAAAGGAAGGACATACTATATAATGCAGTCCTAGATACACAATCCAGAAAAATAAACGGAGTGGTCAAAGGTCAGCTCAGTGAGGGCAGATCGGGGCTGGAAAAACCACGAAAACAATTGTTACTACTTATGTCATTCACCCCTGAAAAGATGAAAGATAAACTTAACCCCAAGGGAATTTGAACTCATTATGTAAAAATTAGACATAACTACATATCATAAATCATCATTTCGTCCGACAATCTAAAAATTAAAAAGAAAACTGCTGCTAGTTGATCATGTACTAGATTGTTGGTAAATTATTCTCTTTGAGAAATATTATTATCGCCATAATCTAAAATTATTGTCCAAATATCTTTTCTGCTGTCCAACACAACTCTCTAACGGAAACTTCAAATGGAAATTACGTGTCAGCAAATGACTCACTGTACATTCATAATCTACTTCAAATTAATTATTCTTTTGTATATCATAATGTTGACATCAGAACGTTTAAGCGAGGTATATTGGTTTATATCTCATTGTTCATGATTCACTGAGTTAAATCCCTCCATTGGGTATTGGAGTAAAAGCTTTGGAAAGATGAACGTTTCTGATTTCTAAAAGTATAAAGTATTTCGTAGTGTTCAGAGGGAAGGATCGTAATAACATTTGGTTTCTGTACTAAACTCTATACTTACACTAGATATCTAAAATATGCTAACCTATACATATGAAGCATATATAAATATATTTTGCTAACAGTGATAAATTAGCAGTTATTCTTGTTTAGTCACAGACTAGCTATGATCGAGTTGTACTATGAGAAATGGTCTATCCATGACCACCTATTTTTCAGAAATAATGTCTTGAGGTTTATATTTACATTATCTAACGTGTGGTTTCTTTTTCCCATTTTCTTTTCTATGTTTAGGTGAGATAAATCGTAAATTGGCAGTTTTGTAAACATTGGTGACTATCTTCATTGCCTGTTAAAAAATGAACAAAAATAAAATCACATCACAAATTCTTAATTTAATGTGTCAATATACACATATCATCTCTATAAATAAAATCATGTTTCATAGAAAATTTTCCAGTCGTCTGTAAGCATGGCCTTTTATGGTTTCATTCAGTAAAAAAAAAGAAACAACAACAAAAAGTACAGTTTTGTTGATAATAATTGTGACTGACATCCAAGATATCACATTAAATATTATCTCAACGTGAGTGTGTAGTTTAGATTTGCCGTCTTCAATTAATATATTGATTGAATGGTCTAAGGAGAAATATTTTGGAAGAAATACATTCACAAAGAAATAAATCAGCCCTTTAATGAGCAGGAGAAATCAGTCCCGTAATAAGAGCAATTTCATAAATATAAAAGAAGTATTTTGGAGTTTACACTTCGGCTAAGATA
Organism: Octopus bimaculoides; assembly: GCF_046866305.1. NCBI lineage: Eukaryota > Metazoa > Mollusca > Cephalopoda > Octopoda > Octopodidae > Octopus > Octopus bimaculoides. The sequence continues at coordinate 6,547,863 of NC_142939.1, read as the reverse complement.
TTACGAGTTCAATAAAAGGCAAGTTATTATTAATATTTTTTAAATCATATTCAACATGAAAGATTAGTAAAGTTTATATTTAAAAACATTCGACCATCTTTTAACAAAATTCAATTTTTTCAAATGTGAAAATTTGCAGTTTATTCAACATTTGGAAAGAAACACTTCACACAAGCATAGTTTATGATGGTGTCTATTTTTTAATATATTCAAACAAATATATTTTACAAATGTTGCTAAAAGTTTTTTCTGTGAGACAAAAATTCAGGAAATATTTATTCACTTGTTTATAAACAGATTGTTTTCATACGTTGACATCACGTTAATTTGATTGTCTAGCAAAATATCATCGTTTTTCGCTATTTTTTTCCATCTTACGAAGGAAGACATGAAAGTTTGATACAACTTTCATAATACTTCGATTATGTGTATATATATATACATGTGTTCGTGTTATATACACACATGCATACACACATGCATACACACATATGTACACACACATGCACACACACACACACACACACACACACACACACACACACACATATATATATACTTTGATAAATATATGCATATATATATATATATATATATATATATATATATACATATATATATTATGAAACTACTAGCTTTTATATATGTATATGTATATATATATATATATATATATATATATATATATATATATATATATATATATATATATATATATATATATATATATAT
>NC_142939.1:6514631-6542131 GCF_046866305.1 Octopus bimaculoides | reverse complement strand
ACACGCCCACACGCATAGACACGCAAGCACATAGTACCTTCACATTTGCACAGAGCAGATCTAATCCAACCTATTGACGATTTAAAGCTCTTCTGTTAGTTTGATTGATATTATTTTGTGAAAAGTTTAAATTGATAATTTTGCAGATTGGAAGCTAAAATATTTTAACTGATAAGCTTCTTTTCTTACCTTTTCTTTTCCTCTTAACAATTTAGGCTAAAAGAAAACTACTTCAATGTTATAATTAAAATTTTCGCTTTTTTTTTTAAACTTTTCAAAAGTAATAAGTTAAGAGGTTTAATTTAAAAAGAGAAAATGCTGATGTTAAAATAAGCACCACTATATTGCATATTTACTTTGCTTTCCCTTATTTAAAAGATTATTATTATTATTATTATTATTATTATTATTATTATTATTATTATTATTATTATTATTATTATTATTATTATCATCATCAAAGGCGAACTGGCAGAACCGTTAGCATGCTGAGCGAAATACTAAGCAGTATTTCGCCCGTCGCTAGGTTCTGAGTTCAAATTCTGCCAAGGTTGACTTTGCCTTTCATCCTTTCGGGGTTGATAAATTAAGTACCAGTCAAGTATTGGGGGTCGATGTGATCGATTTACCACCCCACTCCCACAAATTTCAGGCCTTGTGCCTATAATAGAAAGGATCATTACTATTATCAGTTACGCAGTGGATTCGATATATTTGACTTAATCGCTTCCCCAAAATTTCAGGCCTTGCGCTTCCAGTAGAAAGGATTATTATCAATATTATTAATACTATCGTCATCATCATCACCATCACCACCATCATCACCACCATCGTCATCACCATCATCATCATCATCATCATCATCATCGTTGTTGTGATCATCATGAGTATTAATATTATTATTTCTTATCTAAGGCGCTAGCATTTCATACATTGTTTTCGTCAATATGCTATCAATGCTGAAATATATGTAGCAAATCTTTACAGTTTAATATTTTACAAGACAGATGGAGAGTGAAAGAGGGGAGGTGGAGGAGGGAATGATGGAAAAAAAAAATCGAAATGTCATATAGTTATGTTTTATCATCGTATACTTCGTGCCAAGTCAGCAATATAACGTTGATAAGCGTTGATATAAATATGCCCATTAACCGGTTTTCTTAATAAACACGAATCTGGAAAACGATTCATTTTTAGTTGTTACGTTTTACAAGAAAATGAAAAGCTAAAAGATAACATACACATCCTATACACATACACACGGAATCCCATCTATAATGGTACCTTATTTCTGCTTCAACATACTTATGTAACATGTATTTAAGCATATGTGTGTGTGTTTGTGTGTAGGTGTGTGTTTGCATACATATAAACGCATGTCTGCGTGCGTGTGAGTATTAATGTATAAATATATCTGTAGAAGATGGAAGATATATTTATGACGACCTGTAACTGATTGCAGTCATTCGATTAGGAGTGGTAGTTGTGGTGATGATAGCAAGACTAGCGAAGAATTTCCAGTGATACGGAGAACGATGATAACTTGTATAACTCTGGCTACATTATTAAAAAAAAAAGCTGCAATAATGTTATTGCTATTTCTAAAGGAGCATTAGTGATTAATGGGAAACGCTGGGCGTGTGGCGATGGGGGATCGCAGCAAATTTCCTAATTATCAACTCTCTAAACTACATATTTTTTAAACCAAAGAACGTAACATAGAGCGTCGCCTAGAGTAATCATGATTTTCTCAGTATGGTTACTTAACAGAATTACGTCTCGCAAGGTGTAAAATCAATAATTCCGAAATGGCATAAGATTTCCTTCAGAAATTTACTTAATTAATCTGCAATACACGCGTAAGTATCAACTATTAAAAATAATAAAGAAATAGCTAAGTTGGGTTGTCTACAAAATTAAATGGTGGTCGGTGTTAAAAAAAAGAAAAAGCCAAAAAATTTTGTGCGAAATTCTCATTCCACAAATTAAATAGAAAAATGAATAAAATATAGGAAGTTGTAAAGACGACGTGACATACAGGACACCAGTTCATCGTCTGAGAAGTACCCGCTTGGCGAATAACAACTGGTTGTTCTTGCTGCTGTTTAGCAAGGTGTTATCATTTAGACAGATATGGCTGCTACTCTTAATAGGTCGATCAATAGTGTAGAAAGCTCACAGGATAGGAAGGGTGCATGCGTGGACATGTGGTTGGTCATACAGGTAGAAAATTTGTTCCTCAGCCATTTGGTCCCTGTTTCGATACTAAAGTATGTGTGACATCGTGGATAAGTGTTTTCTATAACAGATGATTTTTATTTAAATGATAACCGATAGATTTGATGCATGGAATCGAATTGAAGCAAGTCCTAGCAAGTCATTAGAAGCGAATTTGATGAAAAAAGAATAGTAACACAATAATCAACATGAAAAACTTACACTACTCATGTGATTAAAAGATATAGAACACAAGAGTAGCATGGGGAAAGTGAAGGTTTCGAGGTAAAGCAGCCTGACATTCTTTTTCTTATCGAGTCCAGTGATATTTGAGCATATTTGTCTGTTCGTTGTACGGTGCAAGGTCAACAGAAGTTCAGCAAAAGCAATTCAACAGATGTTCCATAGTTTCTGGCTCTATGCCACAGTCACGGTATTGTTGAAGCAGCTGTTTCTTTGTTCAGTGTCACCTTGACTTTGCCAACTCCATTTCTTAGTAAACTAAGGCATTTCCATTTTGCCTACCTTGCATCCGCCCCAGGCGGTAGCTGTTTACTTCCCCCATTTCCATGAGTGTTGAGGGTGGTAGGCTTTCTTTCTACTTCCGTCAAAGTTGTTCTCACATATTGAAAAATATTAGAAAACATTATAAACTTTTCCAACAATGAATAAGTCATATTCTTGTATGGAAAATTTCGACGACAGTATATGCATCTCACTGTACGTACCCTTCTGAACGGAGACATCCCAGAATATATCAGTATTGTTTGTGCGTATTAAAAAGAAGCGTATTTCGAATCTTGATAACAAATCTTGTAAATAACCTTGTAAATATTTGGGAATACGACGTTTTATAATCAAATATTTTACTGACAGGCATGTATGATCTCGTGCGACAATGTCGATTTACATTTCCCATTTCATAAGTAGATACTAACGAGGAAGCACAGCCATAACATGATACAGTCAAGAAACTGGATGATTCATGTCACATTTGAAAAGTTCAGACTTCGGATGATAACAAAAATTTCAAAGCTAGGTTCCGAATCTTCATATTTACCAAGAATTATTTGCTGCTATCCAAACCCATCATCCTTTAATTTCTCTTTTGAATACATTAAATACATATGTATATTGTCATTTTGCAACAAATCGGATAAGTGGAATCAACGTGCCGAGACACCTTACCAAACGTTTGACAAATCTATTGTTGTTTACCATATTTTGTATGATTTATTCAAAACGAAAAGTGGGTACTCGTGGCTTTCTGACACCCTGCCGAAGGAGCCTGTACATTGACGCTCGACATGATGCAAACACCAGCCAGATCTTTAATAGATAATATTCTGTCGACTTCAGGAAAGAAGTACATATTCGATAATGTCGCTTTAATTATACTATGTCTGAAACGTCTTTTGATCATAAGTTTGTTCGATCAGATACGATCTAGAAGTGAACAATAACAAAAATACATCGAGCGTTTTCGTACTGATTCTGAATTCGACTTGCACGTAGCGCCTGCTCGATTTTTTTCTTTTCTATTATTCTTTTGTTGTTCATCATTATATTCTATTTGTCTACGTACCGTATAAACTTCTCATTAACAAAAATAAAAGTGAAAATACTTGGCTCATGATAGCGATGTATGTGTAAATATATATAACATGAATATGTGTGTGTGTGTGTGTGTGTGTGCATTTGTATGTATATAAATACATACATACATACATATATATATATATATATATATATATACACACTCTTGCACACAGACACGCACACACATCACATGTTATGGAAAAATGGCACTGTAATTATACAGGAAACTAAAAGCAGCAGAGAGTCAACTGAAAAACAGACTGAAATATTACCGGAAAGGAAAAATAAGAAATTTGGGCAGGAAACTAAACAGAATATACGCGCACAGATCGAAAAGAAAAAAAAGAAGAAAAATACTTATTGGAAACGGAAAACATTCAAACCGGCAAATGTGTTCCCGAACATCAGTAACGAACACACAAACAAACAAGCAAATAAATAAATAAATAAATAAATAGATATAGATTTTTATGAAAAAAATCAAGGTTTCTGGTCTAAGGCAAAAACAAATCTAAATAATATTTAATTCGAGACAGATCTGTATACGCTAACATGAAATAAATGAAGCGCAGGTCATAATAGGTTGTAAATATCATGCCGAGGTACATGTATTTTGTCAAGATGCCCAGAATTTGTATGGATAAAACGGAGAGACAGCAAAATCTACACTGTACAACTCCAAGATCAATAATAAAAATGTTTGAACCAATGAAGGAAGATGCATGCAAATATTCACACACACACTCTCTCTGTGTCTCTCTCTCTGTGTCTCTCTCTCTGTGTCTCTCTCTCTGTTATATGTTCACTCTCATATATATGTGCGCTGTTACATGTACAGAAAACAGACATGCTTACACAAGGAGATACATATAGAGTGACAAACACAAATACAGGCACACTTTAGATATACACAGTCACGCACGCATATATGCACACACGCCCACCACATATGAATTATCTTACACGCACGGACATACAAAGAGACACATTCACACACAGCATCACACATAAATCCTCTTACACGCAAGCAAGTACTCACTTATATACATTCGTATATAAAACACATTTAATAAAAGATTAACCAAATATTAATGACAGAACTAAAACATAAAGTCAGATTAAAAATACAAACTAAAAATAAAAGACAACGGGAGAGCATGTGCATGTGTTTTTACATAAGGATATATGCATACAAGTATGTATATATACGTATGTTTACATTCATATATACATACATGGATATATGCATACATACATACACGAAATAAATAGCATTTGTATGTATGTATGTATGTATGTATGTATGTATGTATGTATGTATGTATGTGAAAATGACTTCATTTAACAAGTAATGGAACGAAACACACACTGAATGTGTATCAACATGTATTTTTTATGTATGCATATATATATATATATATATATATATATATGTACACACACACATATGTATATATATTTGTGTATATAGATAAGTATATATGTGCATATATATATGTATACACATATATACATCACACATATGTGTGTATATACACTGTGAGAATGTATTTTATTATGTATGTATGTATGTATGTGTGTATATATATATATATATATATATATGTGTGTACACACATATAAGTAAATATATATACATATGTATATATATTTGTGTATATGTGCATATATATATGAATATATTTATATATATATATATATATGTATACATATATATACATCACATATATACATGCATATATACATATATATATATATATATATATATATATATATATATATATATATATATATATATATATATATATATATACATATACGTGTATGTGTACACAAATATATGTATGTATTCAATTATATATGTGTGTATATACACTGTGAGAATGAGCTGGAAAGACAGAAATTTAGAGAGAGAAAGTGAGGAGATGGTGTAAGATACATAAAACACAAACAAATAAATTTGCTCCAGGCAGGCAACATACGCACATCTATAGAGCCGAAATGGTAATCGAATTTAATGCATTGCTTTTCAAGTCTGGGGAGAAGAAAGAAACCCATTATGCAGAATTGAAGAAAACAGTTCTTTAAGTTATACACATAATGTAAGCGCAAGAAGAGTGCAGCGGCTTAAGAGAAACGATAAAGCGCCGGATCAAATGTTTTAGAGCATTTATTTACGGCCCTTGGTTATATTTTGATTTAACGTTAGGGTACAAGTATGGCAGTGCGGTTATGAAATTCGCGCTACGATCTCGTTAATCTAAGTTCGATTTGATCCTACGTCTTGGTAGTTTGGACAACTGTCTACTAGTATAGCGTAAGATCGAGTCAAGTCTTGTGGTTGAAATTTGGGAGAAATTTTTCTATGGAATTCGTCAAATTGTACCTGTCTTTGGGAGGTGATTTAAAATGTCGCTCAGGTAAACATAAGCATCTGGCACTTGCGTGAATTTAACGAGTCCATTCTGTTGTAAGTATTCAGACAAGGTTTTCGGTTTAACAGTAAATCTTCCTGTTTCTTACCACCAGTCTCAAAGATCCTGCAAAATATCATAAGCACTGCCATATTCTTGTAACTAATAAACAAACTTGCTAACTAACTAACTAACTAAATAAATAGATAAATAACTACCTCGCTTATTACATCACTAACACTTGGAAGCAATAAAAAAAATTACCGGTCAAATACTGATCCATTATCTAAATAAATCAATAGGGATGACTGTCGTTGATCAATTACTCTGACCACTAAAATGTGAAACAATTCAGGCCAATTTATCCCACATTAGTTCTTTAACAAGTATTATTAAACTTCAGAAATAATTATATTTTGAACAGGTTTAATGCAATATCACTCAAAACCAATTAGAATTCATACATTCAGATGCTCTCAAAAACGAGAGCAACGTACTTAATATAAATTTAAGTGATCTTTCTCTGTCCGTTACGTTTTTATGTTAGTTAACTCTTTCTAGACCGTTGGTGCAAGGAAAACGAAACTCAAACTAGCAACTCGTCTAATCCCAGGGAATGTCATAGGGGGATCTATTGTTTTAAGGGCCGCCTAATTGGGGCCCCACTGATCCACTCTATTTTTACTGCATTTTAATCTAAATACATGGCATTGGCGATCAAATCGGAGCAATGACAATGAATTTCATACCATGAACTCCAAGAGAGTATCGTAATGAAGTTCAATTTCTGAAGGATCGCTAAATGGGGCCCCACTGACCGCACCTATTTTTACTGTATTTACCTCGCTCCTACGCTTATTGATTAAACTATGATCAGCATCAGTGCTAAGCACATTTGCCGAAATAAGTTCCATTACACAAGGGTAGAGGGCCGCGAAGCGGCTCGATAGTGGGACCGAAGGGTTTAAAGGTGCCCTCCGCAGGAACTAGCCCTGAATGCCGCCCCAAAGGCGGCTTCAAGGCTAATAACATATAACTACCGACATCTTTGTTTGGTAGCGGTAGCAGAGGATATATACATACATAATAGAGTATTCTTTACTCTTAACTGTGAAACGATCGTACTAAATTAACTAAAGGCAAGTGGTTTTTTTACTCTTCTCTACTGTTTTTTGTTCTGTGTGTATCAAAAATATCGCTATCAATTTAGAGTAATAATTTTGTAGTTTTGGAATCAGTAGTTCTTTGGCTGCTATTTCTGAATTCTCAGTATGTTGGAGAAGCAGGTTACTGTCAATCCCTATATATTTATGATTATACATACATATATATATATATAATGCAAGTATGTATGTATGCATATATATTGGTATGTACACTGTGTGAGAGAGATAGACAGAAAGAGAGAGAGAGAGAGAGCGAGAGAGAGAGAGAAAGGAGGAGGATATGTCTCTTTATCTCCCTCTTTCTCTCTCTCTATATATATTTGACTGAAGATACATAAAACGCATACAAACATATTTGCTTCAGGTAGGCAACATACACTGACGAGGTCTAATGACACCGAAACATTAATCACGTCACGCTTCTACTAACATCACAGCCACTCACTCGCTCCATTTATCCACATACTTTTTATAAAACAGTTTCAATGAATCAAAATTTTATGGTTACCTTCCTTCTTTCTTTCTTTTTTCTGAGATTGGAAACCATAATTAGGATGATTAGTTATCCTCACCACGGAAGCAGTTTTAATAGCTTACAATTTCTACATTAAATGCGTTAACACCTGGCTTTGATATTTCCTCATATGCCTATTGTAATACATCGGTGAAACAGAAAACATATATAAGAAACCAACAACCAGTGGAGGTTTCGTGTAACAAAATTTCAAATGAATTCGGTAATAGATAATATTTGCAAATGAAAAAGTAATGAAATTTATAAACGCAATTTATATTTTAGCAATATAATTCCTCAAATCGTGCGCTAGCATACACAACCATTTATTAAATAAATATATCATAGCAAAACACACGCGCGTGCATACGCACACATCGATAAGCCTATGTGTATGTATGTATAATGTGAGTTTAGAGGGATGTATTATCCAGGCGGATACCATGGTAACTCTCAGTTATGTTCCAGGTTACGGCTAACTGCATCGATTGGTATTTAACGTCTATGACTATCAGGTGTTGTCACTCCTAAAAATATGCTGTATGACCTACAGTAAAATACAAGGAAATGAATTTTGAGGATGTACCAGTCTCCATATTCTCTATCATTAGAATTACTGCATGGCCGCAGCTCTGAGCTGAAACTGCAGAAGAAAAAAATATATATAAACACACACATACACACACATAAACACACACACACACACACACACACACACACACACACACACACACACACACACACACACACACACACACACACTCACACACACACTCTGGACACATATTTTTCTTTAAGTGTTATATTTGGTTGGACCATTCTTCTCATTTGATTCATTCACATAGTCAGAACACCAACTACCTTGTGATTCATTGTACATTCTGTGTAATTGACTATTTTACTTAGATTAACTGAAGTTCTAATGCTTAGATTGATGTGCACCTGCACACCTTTACATAAATATCCATATATATATATATATATATATATATATACAATTGTTGTGTGTGCGTATATATATTTATATGTATATATACATACATATACATACATACATACACACATACAATCAAATATATATATATGCATAACACCAGATGGATGGAGAAGGGAATCAATAAAATCAGAAGGAAAGTAGAAAAATGCCCACTGAGATGCTGGAGCATTATTGAATAAACAATGCAATTTATTTTAATAGCATTCATCTCTTCCGCTTTATTGCTAGGAATGGTATCCCAAAATGAAATACTTACAAACATACTACTGAATCAAGGTCGATCATTTAAAGATTCTATTTTCTGATGTCGACCTCCCATCAATATCTTTTATATTTTCCAAGGTAGCGCAGATATAAAAAGATCAAAGGCAAATCAATTGAAATATATTTTATATTATTTCGTGTCTATATTAAATCTTGATTTCTCCCCCACTGCAAGTTTGCGCCTTTGGGTTTTCTCTCTACGATGATGCTCCAAGATGGTTAGAAACTGTTTAAATCGATACCATTTTTTCTACCCTGAAATTCATAAAACCGATGGCGGAATCACTTCGCGTACTTTCCAGTTTTCTGTTGCTTGCCTTAGCCATCGTTCTGCGGCTTTGAAGGGAAATTGCCTTGATGGATTTAGTCAATTATATCGACTATGCCTTTTTTTTCAGACTGGTAAATATTCAATTGTATTCGTTTCGTGTACCACTACATTACGGGAACGTATCAAACCAACACCGGTTGTCAAGCAATGGATGTAAAACATATAGGCACGTATACACATGAATACACACACACACACGCACACACACACACACACGCACACACACACACACAGATACACGCACAGACACACATACGCACATGCACACAAATAATAGCATGTAAATAGTGGGTTGAGAAACACTTTTGTACACAGACACACACATACAACCACGTGAATGTTACGTTCCAAAAACGCGTGATAGGTGAAAATCCGCGAAGTAGAAACAGTACTGTACTGTATATTTTTTTCTATTACTTTTACAATTTGTATATATTTATTTTATTACAAATGCAAATCAACACCACGGAAGAATCGGCGTAAGCTTAAATAATTAACCTTGGTAGATGAACCGCGATAGGTGAACCGCGATGGCGAGGAATTATTGTATTTACTTGTGTCAACCGAATTCACTCACAAAGCATTGGCTGGCCTGGAGCTGTAGTAGAAGGCATTTACCTAAGGTGCCGCAGCGTAGCAGGGATAACCGGAAACCCATGTAGTTGCAAAGCTAGCTTCTTAACCTAAGGGTCATGCTTACACCTATAAATGAAATAATAGTTTCGTAGAAAATATGGGATCGATCTTAGAAATTTGTGGTGAATTTAGACGTTCGACAAAAATTGAATAATCAAAGTACGCGAAAGAAGCCATTTGAAGATCACAGGGTGAGATTTGAAGGTTATACAGTTGTTATTTCTAGCAACTTACCACTTAAACCATATGCTGTCTAGTAAACGGCTATTTAAAAACAGTAATATATAGTATGTGTGTGCGTCCGAGTGTGTGTTCGGAAATTTAAAAGAATTTTCTGTTTTAAAATTTTATGATTTTATATTTATGTGAGAAAGTTTCCTCATTTTAAAGATTAGTTATTATTTACGGTCGCCAAGCAACCAATAAAATGTTAGACTAACATATCAATATATATTCAGTACACGCTGATACACCTCTGAATATGTAAACCTACGAAAGCAATATCGACATGACTGCAATTAAATTTACGCGCGCGTGCGTGTGCGTGCACATGTGTGAGTGAGTATGTGAAAGAGAAACCGACACGTAGTGCGTATACGTGTCTGTAACAATACTGGTGTATGTAACCATATATATATATATATATATATATATATATATATATATATATATATATATATATATATATATATATATATATATATATATATATATATATATACGTACACACATACGCATATATGCATGTATATCTACACACACACACACACATATATATATATATACACATATATATATATATATATATATACATACACATATATATGCGTGTAAACATGTTCGTATACACACACACATACATATATACGTATATATTATATATATACATGTATACACATGTGTATACATATATACATATTTGTACGTATTAGCATAAATGTATGTATGTGTGTAAATATATTTTGTAAATATTTACATAAATGTACACACATATCACACACTCAAACACACACACACACACACACACACACACATTTTCAAAAAAGTACGAATTAACTCATAGATATATATCTGAGTATACACATGCAACCACACAAACAGGCCCATAGATACACAAACATCCATCAAACACACACATATAAAACATTAAGCTGATGTGTAATTTTACGTATCTGTCTTACAAAATCATGTTTGCTTATGTTCTTGAATTATGTACATATATTATGAATATTATGTATATCTTATTGATAAGATTACACATTCTGTAAAGATTTATAACTCAATAAATGGCAGATACTGTTTAACTGCTTCTAACAATATCGAACCAAACCTAGACTTAGTTATGAACGATAAATACTATGCAGCGTGATTTGGATTCAGAATAACAAAGGAGCTTACCAGTGAAAATTAATCATTGTCTTCTACTGTTTAACTTAGTACACCGAACAATCTATCTATCTATCTATCTATCTATCTATCTATCTATCTATCTATCTATCTATCTATCTATCTATCTATCACTGTAAATATATATATGTGTGTGTTTTATCTATTTTTTGCTGTTGTCATTTCAAGAAAATTATATTGTTTTACAGCTGTGTTATAAACCATGGAACAACGAGGTCCCAATGCCATCTTGGTTTTAGCAATGTTTCAATGTTTTACATTATTGACCTAGAACGCTGTATAAATAATAAAATATTGGATAAATTTACACTAATGGTACAAATCATTAGACGAGTAAAAGTACAATGCATACCGTGTAATGAGTACTTTTTCTCTGGTTCACTGTGTGCAACCCATTAGGAACAAGACCAAACAAGAACGAAATCACAGGATACGGCGGTCTCGGCAGGGTAGATAGCGGAGATCTATCTCCCCGCTAGCAATATAAACAAGAGTGCATTTTGTATCAAAAACCAATATGAGACTTACTCTCAAACTAACTACCACAGTAAAGTTTGTTCCAACAGCACATCCACGTTTAAGTGGGCATACATATTATCTTTCGGTATTAGAACTGCTTCTGTCGCTAATATATATATTTTAACAAGCTAACTGGCTAATCGTAACACCCGCGCCTGTTCTGGCCCCAGTTAATCGTTGGTGAGAAGATGAATCATCATTGACAAGACCAAACAAAATCGAAATCACGTGATCTGGTGGTCTCGGCGCTGGAGGTAGCGATATAAATAGCTACATTTTGCACCAAAAAGCCAATATGAGTGTTTCTCTTATGTTACTCAACACACAATGTAGAGTGTATTACGAATTAAGTTATCCTTCCAAGGCTGGTACAGTTGCATTCTTGGAGAACTCTTCACGGCGTGACCCTTTCTCTGATGGATGCTCCAAGAATGCACAATACTAGCCTTGTAAGACTCATATATTCTTAAATAATTTATGATATGTATCGTTTTATATATATATATATATATATATATATATATATATATATATATATATATATATATATATATATATATATATATATATACACGCATATGTGCATGTGTATGAGTAAATATTTAATTATATGTACACTGTGTATATGTGTGTGTATGTGTTTGTGTGTGTGTTTGTGTGAGTGTGTGTATGTGTGTGTGTGTGTAAGTGCGTGTCTGTGCTTGTGTACGTGCCTCTGAATGTGTTTGCTCGTGTGTAAAAATGTAGGGTCTAATATCTTTATTTAATAGCTGACTTATCTATTAGTTATATTACTATTATTAGTTTTCACCGTTCCAGTTCATAGAGTAATGATTTTATTCGAAACTGCTCTTATTTATTGCGAAGATAACAATGGAGAAAAATATAATTCCCCCTTAATAGTTTGCATTATCTGCGGTGCGCTTCTACTGTCTGTTACCTACTTGATTATTATAGATAGTTTATTAATTTCTTTGCAACAATGTGTGGGTATCCTTTTACGTTGATTAATATATATTTTCATGTCTCGCTTCTTTAGTGCATTCATTTGAATTGATTAATACAAATGCGTCTATTCCTTTTACTTATTTGTCAAGAGAATGGATTATTAGTTGAGGAATTCTATGTAAATATAAACAAATCACTTCACTATGCTTGTAGTATATGCGTGTACACTTGTTTCGATGTGAAAATTTAGACGTGTATATTTATGAATATCGGTGTATTCGTTGCTGTAGTATATCAGACAGACAGATAGACAAACACTCGCACACACACACATAAGTGTGTGTGTGTGTGTGTCTGTGTGTGTGTGTTTGTTTATATTGGCGTGCTCATTTGTAGAGTTTAATGTTTCTCATTATTTCTTTTATATGCTTGCCAAGACGACGAAGTATCTCTTGATACAACCGTTCATAAACAAAGAGAAGAAGACATTCCGATATCATTGAATTTAACACGAGGTACGAAGCGTTATTGATAGAGAAAAGCGTCTTATTATATACAAGACCACAAGAAAAATTATACTAACCCTTGTTTAAAGTTTCCTTGCAACCTGCCTATTACTATGTGAATAGAACACAACAATGAGTGTGAGGAGTGGGAGAAAGTAAGAAAGAGAGTGAGGGAAAGGGAGAGACACGCATACAGATAAAGTGAAAAGAACAGGATGTCTACGAATATGTGATTATGCTTGCTTTTGACTGCATTATAGAGATGATGCACGATGAGATGCAACAGAGCAACTAAACAGATATATTCAGCTTAATGTAAGTGTGCAGTTATTTTAAATTGGAAACTGTAATATCCTCCTTTTAAATGCTTCTTACTTTCACTTAACAAAGTTAATGGATTACTACACTCACGCAAGCGACGAATAAAATGTGTTCTTTAATCGCTACTCTCGTTACTAAGTAGATCTCATTATTACTCAGAAAATAAACTTAGAAAATCACTTACCTAAGAAAACGTCGTCATGTATCAAAAGGAATACTTCAGAAAGATCACAACCATTTAAAACCAGTATTTAACCGATTCGTCATATTACTTAGTATATGATCAGTGGATATGAGATGCATTCAAACAGTAGCCGACTTGATTTTTCCCCGCCAAAGCTAATACGATGTATGCAAAATCCTTTGGGTGGAAGGTAAGCATCATGTCGCCTCCATAATGCTTAGAGTCTCCAAGAGTGTTGGAGCACGGAAGAACGACGATAAACTGCAACTGCAGCAAAATATGGCATCTGCCGCTCTCCTGATCACTTCTGGGACGACTTCATTTCGCCTAATTCTGAAGTATATTGTGTTTTTTAATATTATACGCCTCTAATTGGATTTTTCCCGAACGAAAATACGCCGCTTCTGGCGTTAAAACAAAACACATTCGTTAAGTGTGTGGTATTTATAATTTCATTTTAAAGCTGTTCCTATTGCATGTATATGCGACCCTACTGCAAACTGCTAGATAGTTTATACTAGTTTTGACTAGCAATTCCGATTTTGTTTCGGAAGTGACATGTATACGCGAAATTGCAAAGCCTCAACTAAAGCGAAATACGATATCTGTGGCTTTCGTGATCACTTCTGGGGCGATTTCGTTTCGCTTACCTCTGAAGGGGCCAAAATCGCAACATCTGACATTTAAACAATATACATTCGCTAAGTGCGTGGTATTGATAATGACTCATTTACTGCAGGAGAAAGCAACAGAAAACAAAATATCCAGTTATTCCCGTGATGGAGACCAAGTCTGAATGCTTGCGGCAGTGATGAGAAACTTCTGAATAAGAGGTGGTTACACCGGGCAACTGATTATATTTCCAATGTACAAAGACTTCGAAATTGAAGTATTCAAGATGTTGGGCATGAAGGTGAAAACAACACCAGTAGTAATTGGAGCATTGGGCATGATAAAAAGACATTCGAGCAAAAACGCAGAAGCTTTGATTTTCAACACTACACACACTATCGAAAAAATAGCCCTGCTAGTAACGGTCCACATACTACGCAAGACACAATCATTTCAATAATACAAACAAAACAGGGAATAAACACAAGACACACTCTATATAGCAGGCTAGGTATCCAACGTATTACACACACAACACACAATACTAACACAACAAAAGACTGCATCATACCCCATAAAAAAAAAGGAACTGACTCAATACCCTACCGGGAAGAGCTTGCACACTCCCAGCAACACAGAAGTGTAGCAGGTGATGCAGTAGAAATTTGTCTGAAACTACCAAATGTTGAATAATAATAATAATAATAATAATAATAATGATAATGATAATGATAATGATAATGATAATGATAATAATACCCCTCTATTGTATATATGAGTGCAGTCTTCATTTTTTAATTTCCAATTCGTGGTCATTGTCTGTCTGTCTGTCTGTCTGTCTGTCTATCATTTTGTCTATATTATTTGATATATTCTAGAATATTATAAGTCTAAACTTAGTGTAGTTTGGATATTACAATCAAATGGATGATTTTATCGAATACTCGGTACTTTGCTTGCAAAGATTTTATAGGTAGTTTGAAAGATATATTTGTACTGTATGTATCAATGTGTGCAAAACATCCTTTTGTGAGTAACGTATAGTATCAATATCTTTGAAATTTCTTCCACTATGGCCAAAACATTTTTCAGTAGAAAAAAAATAGTTATGTCACACTGGGTAACTTGATTCACTTTTACCCTGACGCAATTTCTGAGGCGGCGTGATTATATTAAGAATTTCCTGACAAGTTTAGCAACTGGAATTAGATTTAATGCCCCGAGACTTAAATATGTTATTACTTTTGCAACTGAATCACAACTTTAATATTATCAAGTTTAGTTTGTGAGCGTTGAACAAGCAAGGTGTGAAATATAAGCCACTCAGGCTCAGGGCTTTAATTCCAAGTTGAGAAAGAAATTCACTTCATTTTATTCCCCTGAGGATAAAAATGGAAAGTGAATAATACCAAAACATTCTATTTCTTCCCCCGTAAAAATATCGCCTAGACTAATAAGATTCCTCGTCATTTCACTTTACTCACGACATCTTAATGCCAATGGTACCAGGATCCATATTTTATTTATATATTTATTTTAATTTTTTGTCGTTTATAGTTAAAAATAGTGACGTTAATTATAGGTTTCCAGCAGACTAATTAATCATTGGTTTGCAGAATTTCTGTGGGTGATAATGACAAGGGAATGACTGCAACTAGGTGTAGAACAAATACCGCAGTGGTCTTCGTTTGTAATGCAACAGTCTTTTGGCTGTATTCTTACTAACATTTGAATTCTTTGACGGTAAACACACACACACACACACACACACACACATACATGCACAGACACACACACACATACACATACGCACACCTATGCATATGTATTTTAGCGGCTTATGTAATTTCTTTCTGACGAACTTCCATTTTCAGAAAGTAATTTAACCCGCAGCTATGATAGAGGACACTCGCCTAGATTAAATTGCTGCTCAGAGGAAACGAACCTGGAGCCAAGTGATTGTGAAGCAAACTTTTGAACCACATTGCCAAACTTAACATTATGATACACATCATCTTGTTAATTTTACACCGTTAAAAACAATGCAGAACCTTTATAAGAAATAAATTAATATTATCAAGCTTAATGAGGAGAAGAGAATTTAGCTACTGGCAAACTGAGTTTCCAAGTATGTTGCAGTTCTCGAACATGATTGAAATTAATTTATTTTCATTACACTGTTAAAACGTTGAGAAAGATATGAATACGAGCGAGGCGAAACTTCATTCTTTTCTGTATGGGAAGACAAATGATTATGAAAGTTTAGTAAAACTTTGTTGTACGAAAACTAATGATGGATTTTGTAATGCCTCTCAAATCGGTAATCTTGCTTCAGGGGAAAATCTGGTGTAAACAGAATAAATTTGATTTGCATATGAATATTTAATTTTGATGTTTTCATTTTATTGCTATCAAATGGTTTTGTTAATATTGTTGTTGTCAATGTAGAAAATAGAGAACTGTATTTCTTTTATTATACAAAATAACAATTCCTGAAAACTGTAAATCCTAACTTTAACTATCTATAATGCAGAACAGATCCCACCACAGCACTGGATTCATGACCTATGACTTATAGATATCTATCTATCTATCTATCTATCTATCTATCTATCTATCTATCTATCTATCTATATATATATATATATATATATATATATATATATATATATATATATATATATATATATATATATATCGTGGGTTCGATTCTTAGATTGGGCGTCGCGATGTGCCTCTGAGTAGAAAACGTGATTTCACATTGCTTCAGTCTACTGTACTGAAATAAATACAAGCCAGGTGTGGCAACTCCTTTCTTTGTCTAGCTGTTGTACATTTTCTAACGACTACATGCACACACACACACACACACACACACACACACAGATATGATGTTTATGTACTTGTGCATGTTACCTGTGTATGTTATGCTCAATAATAAATGTAAAAGTAAAAGAAGTCATGGCTCCTTCGATTTTCAGTATTAAATTTTATGCGAATATTTGCTTTTAAAAAAAGAATTTATGCAAATCATTGCATGCTTGTTCGTTATCTTCTAAATAGAACTTGCGGACTATCCTTCATGCATGGTTACGAAAATCAGTTATGTTCGTGAACTCACATGCACACTATATCAAATACATGAAAGATCAAACTAGTTACACCTTTTTCCACTTTAGCACATAAGACATGGTCCACTTCTCTTTTTTCTCGTCAGCCATGTTGTATATTATTCTCGAAGCCCCGCAGTAATCACTCTCCAAAAATCCTTCCTACTTAGAACTTTAACCTCAAGTATATTTTCCTACAGACAGCGACATAGACTTAAAACATGAACATCAAGCACATCAGTCTCGCGGGAGGTAGAGTGTGTGAAAAGGCCACGAGGATTACTAGTTTCCTGCTGAAGAAACCATAAAAAGCGAATATTTGGGATATTATTTTCTGATAACATTTCGACAACTGTTTTTTTTTTTTTTTACTATTAGCATCGAAATATGAAAATAGGATCGAAATAGTGAAAGAAGTTTGTTTTCTTTTCATCGCTCATTGTTAAGTGGCTTCTATCACTAGCCTACACTTATATGAGAACGTACCCAAAATAACACGTAATGTTGCTGCTAGCTTTGATAATTTTTTTTGATCTAGTGCAACATGAAAATAATCTGCTTCGAGAGGGAATAAAAAGGTAAAGAAAGATGTTTATGAAAATCACTTAATATGCATATGAATATACTCGAAATGTACTCTATTTTGGTCATAAGAAAGATTGAAAAGTGAAATGCTGAGAAGTGCTAAAATTTCTTGATACATACGTATACATACATACATATATAAATACATACATACGTACACTCAAACACACGCATACACACACATTCACACACACACAAACATACAAACACACATATATGCATGTACAGATATATACATATGTATGAATATAAACATATTTACATATATGTATGTAAAGATATACACATATGTATGAAAATGTGTGTGTGTGTGTGTATATAATTACATTTTTTTTTTCACACGCACACACATAAAAGCATGTGCAGATATTTCCATATATAAATATTTTCACACACACACACATACTTATATACATATGTATTATATACATATACGACAGTAAAATAAAATAAGATAGTCACAAACTATAGAGAATGGCACAATGACAACCTTCTCAAAAGTCCCCAGAAGGGCCAGTCTGCTCTGCTGAGGCTTGACTGAAACCAGACATATTTCCTTCAAGTTTATGCCCACTATTTCAAGTGAACGATAGTTTTGAGAAAACAGTGTCTGATTCACAATTAACGTGGGGTAGTCACGGATAGAACATTTCTGATCATAAGTCTACTCTTCGATTAGAGACCTCCTGAGGACCTCCGATAGAATTCCATTTTGTATTGAACGTTTGACCTCGTGATACTAGTAATAATTATTTTGTACGCAACCGAGTTTCGTTGGAAATTGAATATCAGGAATTCCAAACTAGGCAGCGTTACATATGATAAATGTTCAACTCTCTACTTCTGAAGTAGTGAATACTCCATCGGTTTCGACGATGAGCATTCAGTTACTGGATCGTCAACTGAATTCTTACTCGTGGAATTAACCATGTGTGAAAACTGGGCTTTTGAATTACAGGTTCTGAACGCAAGTTTAAAGTCGTGTCTTCACTGACACTACGTAACAAAGATAACCATTTCAATTACAGGCATAATCCAAAAAGAAGGAAAGATACAGAAAGAAAGAATCGATGATGTGATTGTTTACTTTTAGAATGGCATTGTATGGTACGTGTGAGAAGCCAAGTCTGGCGAGTTTGAACACAAAATAAGCAGAATATTTGGGCCAGATAAAGGGTTAAATAAATTGTTACTTTAAAGCAATTTATCTCAAAATATTGTATATTCATGTGATTGTAATTATTCTAGGAACTAATAAAGTTAGCCAGGTCAAGTATTTTGAGTTAAAGTATAAAATGCAACTATTCATATGATATGATTGAAGTCTCGGGGAAGATAAAGTAAGAGTGTTGACACAAACTAGAAAAATTTGAACATACGAGTACAATTTATTTTGTGAGAATAACCATTTCTCTACGTAATAATGGTGACAGAAATTTTAAGAGTGCTTTGGAACTAGATTTAAGCAAAATAACATTTTTTAAATGGAATTTTATAACGTACTTCTACTACATATCCATAAACTACTGATTTCTTACAAACTTCTTTAAATCAAAATAACCTCTAAAATAGATGGGTTTCATGTTAAATATTGATTTCTTACAATACCACAATCTCATGTACTTACTAGGAAGGAGCTATATAACTAATTGAATCGATCTCGCGTTTATGCCTGCCATCTATTGCCATTTACAAATGCTGTTTTCGCATTGGCATACGGCTGCAGGTAAATTATCAAGTGGAGTTGTTGTCGAAATAATTGTCCCTAATACTCTTCTCGATCACTCGACCACTGCAGGATTTGAACACAGAATTTATGCGAACATAATGAAATACTGCAATTCTCTTCATGCACCACACATATTTTTCTGTCACATCACGACTTTTAATAATCGCTTCCAGCTTTGACAAAATGTCGCAAATTTCTCCCTGTCGGCACCGAGGGACCTGATTTGTATAAGTGCCAACACCAGCAGCAGTGAGGTTTGAACTTACGACACGTAGACAACAATCAGCAGTAGTACATTTACTTTGATGCTCTACCATTTTGGCTATTCTACCGCTCTTGCTACTCACCAAATCATTTGTGTTTCTTTTGTTTCCCTTCGCCCTGACCGTTGCACCTTCTACTTACATTTGTCGCCTCCTCACTTCCTTTAACCTCTACTCACGCTAACTCCAATTGATTTACCTTGCAACGCTTTTTGACGTTTTTTCTCACATTTCCGTCCATCTCTTTTCCCTTACGGCACAAAATTTTATTACATTGAACACATTATTACACTAAACTAATTCATTTATACTGTGGCGACGCAGAAGTCACTAACTTCCTTGGGTCCAACCGTTTTACTTCATTTAACATCGGTTTGTAACTTGAGCCTGGCACTAAATATTGTCCATGAAAGCGCAGTCAGTTAAATCAACTATACTGTATTTAACTGCTTGTCATTTTATCGATCTCGGAGGATGAAAGGGAAAAACGGCCTAAACATAACTGGTGTCAACTAATTACCATAGTTTATTTTGTCCAACGCTAAACGGTTGAATCACTCGACTGTCGGACAAAAATTTTTGTGGTTTTAGTCACAACTCAGTATAGTTACAAATCTTGAGGCCAAAATTAGCTTTCATCGTTCATCATCAATAAAAATACGTACCAGTCAAGTACTGAACTCGATTTAATCGACTAAGGCCTTTCCATCGAATCTGTGTACATAACATAAATCAATATCAATCAACGAAGGTGAAACAAATAAGAGTCAATAAAAAGTCTGTGACTTAGTTTTAATCCACGGTGGAAGCTATTTCACTTCGTTTCGATTAAAAATATTTCCAAAAAGTTATAATCGTTTTAATGTTCTGTTCCACCCATCATCTAAAATATAGGTTCTTTGTGTCTAGCCAAAAATTAACCAAAATCAATGTTTAAATTATATGGGAGCAAAATAATGTGAATGTCTAACAAATTTCGTTATAAAGTATAAAATCAATTTCAGAAACACATACGCGTGTATATATTTGTTTTTCTGAATATATATTCTTTGTATTTGAATAGTCAATTATTTAGCATTTTAATTGGGTTTATACAACTTCAATCAATATACAATCTCTGTCTGTCTGTAACAATTTAAGAAACAATATAATTATTATTTTGTAATTAGTTATTCAAATAAGAAACGTCGAGCATAGTTAATAACAAAAAATTATTCTAACATTGATTTCTGTTTTCTTGTTATCGGTTTAGTGGAGGGAGAAAGAGCTGCACCCATGGCTGTTGCAGACAGTCTGAAGCAGTTGGATATGAGAGCAGAGTAAAAGAAAATCAAAGCCAGCCAACACTTGCAATCAAATATGTCTTGGTAACTTATACCAAGCTTTCGCTAATTGTTTTATGTACTTATGCAATCGTGAACACATATACACTCTCAACCTTATTCACAACGGAACAATCAATAGGTGTTAGATGAAATGGGGGTGGGTTGGCATTCATTACAGCTGAGTAGACTTAACGGGTAATGACGAAGACGCAACGCACCACCCGGTCCAGGAACTGTACCTACAACATTCAAATTATGAACCACAAACCTTAGCCACTGGTCCATTCATCTTCAGACAGGAAAAATACAATTAAATTGATCCTAGAGCTTGAATAGCGTTATTTCCCCCTAGATTCATCGTATTGATATTCATAGTTAGCGTCACTCACTTTGTGTGTGTGTGTGTGTACTTACATCACGTTACATAGATAGCTGTTTCAATATTGCATCAATTGCGTACGCCAGATTATTTATTCATTCCAGCAGCTATTCTCAATGAAAGCAAATGTATTATTCATTGTTTCCACCATCAGAAGCGACACATCTCGTTCAGACATGTGGTTGGCTGTGAGTACATGCCATTGAAAAAACCCAACAAGGATTTCTAGCTAATCCCTGCTGGGACCACTTTTCGTTTCCCTCCGATATATGTATTGTTTTGAACACAGCGGGTCCATAAGATATTTTATTTTGGACAAAACTGCAGTAACTTGGCTGTCAATTGCGTATGTGATTGATGAATGATACATAAATGGCAATTAATATATATATGTCGATTCGAAACTTGATATTATTTAATTTTATTTCAAGTTCTTGATTTTTTTTTTTTTTTGTATATTTCAAACATTGCCTTGTGTAAATTTTTATCTCCTAATTGTTTGGATAATGTCTCTTGACTGAATTCTTCAGCTTACATTATTATCGTATTTGACTTGAATATAAAGCTGTTTTCTCAATAACCATTCTGAATGGAACATAAGTAATTACGCATGGTGTTTTGATCCGCAGTCTAGTATCTTTGCTACTCAGTACCCAACAAAATAATAACGATTTTTACCACAGATGTAACACTATACACTTTTTAGGTGTTGGGGAGAATAGCCGTTTAAACCGACACCAGAATTTTATTAATAACTATTTTACCGGCACCCAATTAATCAAAATGGTAATTAAGCTTTATTTTATAAGAGCTGTGATGAAGCTAGAATCTGCACCAGTAAAGAGTAAATACAACAAATTCATCAAGTAGAATATATTAGTCAACCGCGAGGAATACAAGAAGGCTGACTTAACAGTGGCTATAATAGGATGAGTAAAAGATTGCTGTCAATATTAATCATATAAACAGGTTTGTATGAGCCGAAGTGAGTGACAGAAAGAGAATTGGTTACCACTGGTAACCATTGCTTATTTCTCCGTCGAAGACCCTGTTCCGAAACTTTAGACTTCTCTCATTCATAGTGGCATACTAACTCATGCCACTTATGAATGTAAAGTTTAACACTCATTGATTTCTTAAGATTCAGTAGGAGTTAATTTACATCATTTAGGCGTCCCCAGCCTGCGTCATTCTTTAAGTAAATATATTTACGAACTTATTTGTTTTACATTCCCAGATTTCCTGATTTAATTCTCACCCAAGCCTCACTTTAGCTGCAAATATGTGATTTTTTTTATTGTTGTTAAAACATGAAGAATTCATTGCAATTTAAAAAATGTCAAGCGTCTCAAGCGATTATAGCCTCGATGTTAAAACACCTAGTCAAGATGTCTACGAATAATGTAACCTACACCAACCAAAAAATGTACAGTTCAACACGTGTTTAATTGATAGATGCACTGCAGATGCCATATATCTCATAAATTTGAAGCATCAATATTTTTAAAGTAGCAAAATCGACATCCATAGAAGTTTTTATCCTGAATATGTTTTCTTTTTATTAGAATAATATGTTCGTTCACTTAACATTTTAATTAGGTTTGCTAAAGTTCACTCAATACGTGGTTCCTGTGTGTCTATTTATCAGTCTCGTAATAAAAGCTAATCTTCGGCGTCCAATAATTAAATGTTCCTCAAAGATATGGGCAAACGTGTTTAAATTAAACTAATAAGATATAGATTCGATAAACCTAATACTGAATTAATGCTGCAATTTAAATATATTTAAAACATATATTCTACAACTTTAAAGAAATAATGATCTGTCTGTTGTACTAGTCCCATATTTTTTTAATCCAGATTTATAAAATTAATGTCTTAGTGTTGCTTTGCCTTCGTGAATATCAATAATTTTGGAATCCGCTATCAATTGATCTCTTTAAGACATAAAAATATGTAAAACTCTACTGATTATATATATATATATATATATATATATATATATATATATATATATATATATATATATATATATATATATATTCAAACTATGAGTAGATATCAATTTATCGATGCTGCTTGGCTGGATATTCATAAATCAAAATTCACAGTTGATTGCTTTTATTCTTGCGAAAGAAAATACACATCTAGAGATAAACAAAGCGCTATTAGAGTAAATGAAACTACTGATATATATATATATATATATATATATATATATATATATATATAGATATATATATATATATATATATATATATATATATAGATATATATATATATATATATATATATATATATATATATATATGGTGGGTGTATTTATGCATGTATATATATGCTTGCTTGTTCGTATATGTGTATGACTCCGGTAGTCATTTACTTTGCACAAGTAGAATAGAAAAGTTAAGTCGTCACAAAGACAAGAACCAGAACCAGGGAAGCTATATTATGAAAGTTTGGTGAAAAAGAAAACTGTAATAAAAAGGAACAAAACAGGAAAATGAGAGAATCATAACTAGTAGGGAGAAACAGAGAGCAAGACGACCTTTACTAGAACTAAGCAAAATGTATTTATTACATTACTATAAGAACGGTTACATTACCTGCTGGACACTTTGGGGGAAATATTGGTTTGAGTTTAAATAGTACCGTTGAAATCTGTTTATGTCAATTGTATATCGAGTGGAATTACAAAAAGTAAAACTATATTGATTGATCTACTACAAGAAATCATGGCCCTTGAGGTTAAAATATAAAAACATGGCAATTTTGGCGAGAATATGTCAGTTATTGTATCAAGTTTTATTCGTTTTCAATGAACATATATTTTGTTCTGCTTCTGTTACTTTAGAAAAAGCCTGTAGATACGGGTTGCTGACTACGAATGGGTATAAATGGAAGCGATAAAAACAAAAAATTAATGAATATACAAGCATTGGCTACTTATTTGAGGTGGAGGACGACAAATCTCACATGATTTCTTTCCATTTATTTAAAATATAGAAAACAGAAATCTAAAGCCCTGGTTTATAATAGCAGCACTTATACTTTTCGCATCACCTTACTTCATAAGGAATGAACAACGGAATGAAACAAAAAGCTGAGTAATTCTACTCTTAGTGGTGAAAATAACATATCCGATATGTCAGAGCAAATTACGAAAAGGTGGTGTCACATTAGCTTCTAACTTCTATTTCTACTGAAGGAATGTGAGTGTTTTGCTTCTTTTTTTTTACCAAGTGTCAGCTAGACGAATTCACAATTGTGCTGAACATTTTTCTAGACACTCCCATTTCCTTTTTGTTCTTAGCCATTTGTTCGTTTCATTCTTCATTTTACTTTTGTTATTTTAATCTTGCACCTTGTCCATTTATATTTACCACAAATCACTATTTTACTTCCAAGATATATATGTCAGTTTTCTTTATTTTTATTCAATGATTGACTTTTATAAAAGAATTCTTTTCTATTTGTGGAAAATCAGGGAGTAGTTTTTCATAATTTGCGTGTTTGTGTATACATACATATTATATATATATATATATATACATACTGTGTATCTCTCTCTGTGTGTGTGTATATATATATATATATATATATATATATATATATATATATATATATATATACATATATTCACACACACACATTTGCGCGCGCATTTATATACACACAAATATACGCACACCTACTGAATTCCTTCACGTACATTTTATTTGTTTTATTCACACTACTTCTGACGTCTGTTTCAGATTGACTTCAACTTCGATGGAACTTGCAAAGTTGCAAAACCTGATAACATCTATTTAACTACTCTCATCAGAACTATAGTTTTTCTCGTATAGCACTGGTAACCTGTTGAATTTTTATTATTCAGTCAGGTAAGAAACACTGTTCTCGGCTTTTGCTTCCCCTATCTAAACTGGTGAGGCCAATGCAATGTATACACTGTTCGAAAAAGTGTTTGCTAATTCTACAAAAAAAAAAAAAAATGTTGGGAGGAGGGTGTTTCATACTGTGTCAGGTTAAGGAAGAAAAGATTGACCTTTACAGAATTTGGCGGTTAGATATATACGTAGGGAATATAATAGAGAGATAGAAGGAGTATGTGGGAAAGTGCATGTAACGTGTCGAGTGATGTTTGTCTTTCAACTAGATGACTTTTTTATTCTCTTTTCGATGTTGTTCCGAATGTTTGTATCTCTAAATGCAGCGCCGCTTCTGAGTGGATCATATTTATGCTTTGTCGGTAATAAGCTCGGGATAAGTGCTAAAGTATTTTCTCGGCCTGAATTGCTGTAAGTCTAGCATTAGTCATCTAAGTTATGTATGCAATAATTTTGTATGCACAAAATTGTTATGAATGAAACTAGGTTTCATCTTTGTATAAATGTATACGATTAGATGTAAGAACCAGAAAGCTGTTAATGTAGAAAAACAATATATATATATATATATATGGGGGAACCTACGGAATAAGTTACTGTGATTATGTAATGCTAATGTAACTCCAGGAGAACAAAAGATATTCTAACAGAGTGAAGATTGATTTGGAGTTTAAAATACGAGTATCTGAAGAAACGGTTTTAAGTCGGTCAGCAGTTCTTATGTATGCCGTGACTTTTGGCCTCTTCTGTACAGGCGTCTCTGCGCTACAATAATCGTTTGCTATGTTTATTTCTGGAATCCAATAACTTCTGTTCAAAAGAAACCGATACAATTAACATATCAAAGAAAACCGCCTGTTTCATAGTTGGATATGTTACTTGTATATTTCTCCTTTCTAATTCTTAAACGTTGAAGGCAGTAAACGTATTTCGATGGATCGTGCAGCAATTAGACTAAAGCTCCGATTTCTTACATCACCTCACTCATTAATCTCTGTATTTTAGTATTTTATACAGACATACAATGCCGCCAAGATTTCACATAATTCTTTCATTTATTGACCAAAGATAGAGCGTCAGCATTAGTTGACTCGTACTGCCATTACTGGTAAGCGAAAAGCTCCCATGAATGACACTTACTGTCTTAGAAAAGGATATAACAGATAATAATCTGGAATAAGTAAAGCTTGAAAATATCAGATATTCTCCAAAAGGTAAGACATCAGTCTTTAAACTATGCATTACACTAGCAAAAAAGAAAATCGATGGATGGTCATAACTGAAATAGCTTTGATCATTTGGTCTTCTAGATCAGAGCTGACTTGGAGCTAAACAACTACAAAAACTGTTTTCTTTGGACAGAGTTTCTCTGATTTAATAGAGCTTGCTTATCTACTGTAAATAGCGGTTTGTGTTTCTTTCTTTCTGTTAATGCAAAGATACTGACACACTGTTTTGAATAATTGCAATTTCTGAAGATGTTGGAAAAAGAGAAAAAAAAAAAAATTTTTTTTTCCTAACATTCGAATGTCAATGAAACATTTTTGAATATAGATCAGTCTAATTGTGAAAGGATTTCTACAT
>NC_142939.1:6499631-6504631 GCF_046866305.1 Octopus bimaculoides | reverse complement strand
GTTAGAGAGGAAGCCTCTTTATGGTTACTCGACTTGCCAGTAATAATGGTAGCCAAAACTTGATTAGATGACACCTCATAGTCTTAAAACACACATGATAGATAATGCGGTTCTAGGTTCCCTGTACATAGGAAATAATAGGGAGATAACACACCTGGGGTGTCTTTTACTGCATATCAGCTCGACCCTGTGAAATCTGGGGTTTAAACAACAAACAAAGCACCAACTAGACGGACTGCGTGATAGTATTTTGTTAGAATTATAATATTTACATTACTGCTTCAAAATGAATTGGGAGGTAAAAGTCAAGTGAGTATTAAGTTAAACAAGTTTTTATTAACAGTAAATACTTGGTGGAAGTCGGCTGGACATGAAAATAATCGACCTTTGGTCTTGTAAACACCACTGAACTTTATTGACATAGCACGGCTGTCATTGGTTATTCTTGTTCTTTGCTGCCGCCTGCATAAGTCGGCTTTGATCGAGTAGACATATAATCGAGAACCATTCAAGCAATGATCATCCCATCTCGTCTTTATGCTTCTTTTTTATGCTTTTCTCCACAAATGGACACCACGTGCTACATTATACAATGTTTCCATTTTCAAGACGGTAGTGTATTATTTGAGTTAGATTTGGTTGCTATTTCATGTAAGTCAAGCGATCACGTTAGTTCGATAAGGCACAGATTTTAAAAGCCGCTATGAAGCATATTCAGCTAAAATACTTACTGATAACATTGAATGTAATAAAATCTGGAAAACCGAGCATTCACTTTGCAAGGTTAAGATAATAAATACATTTCTGTCAATTCTAGAATAATCAATAAGCCTTAACAAAGCCCTTTAACACTCGAGAACCCAGAACCATAAATTCATATAAATGGCAATTGTAGTATCAAATTTAATCTATGGAACTTCTTTAGAAAAACTCGTTCAGGTTCTTCCATTTAAAATGCTAGAGACCAACCAAAGAACAGAAAGACTGGATAAAGGGAAATAATATTTTTGTAAATATTTTCAGATATATATATGTGTATATATATATATATATATATATATATATATATATATATATATATAGCGATTCTGAATGGGAAGAGAAGATATAGCAAGCAAAAAGAATATTCCGGAAATGACACAGCATCATACGTATGTTTGTATGGATAGACGGATGAGGGGAATGGATAGACATATGGATGGTTATATCTATGTATATGAATGTGTGTATTTTGTACATATATTTTGTACCTAATGCAACATACCCCATTTGTATGCATGTGGGTATATTTGAGCCTGATCCCACTACTTTGAACGGATCTAGAAGACAAAACTAGAAAAAAGAACAAACAAAAATTTTATAAAAGCAATCAAAAATGATACTCTCTAAACAACAAAACAAAACCTGTGATTTCTTCGATTGAACTAGCGGAAGAGTGCAATACCAAATGCACTGGCTACGAAGGGTCAGCTCAAGCAACACTGACATCAGTCTGCAGCCGTTTTGTTACCTGATCCTGTATGCTACATATAGGGTCCTGTACGTGCTACAGGGGGTTATTTTGAAACTACAGTGCGTGGGATATTTTCTGGCATGTCGGGATCCACCCTAATCAAAGCTACGCCACAGGCGTTTCTTCACAGATCTTTTCTCATGGAACTACAAATGTACAAAGAAATACTCGGAAGCGACAAAGAGCCGATGACGATGGTAGACACACACACACACACACACACACACACACACACACACACACACACACACACACATATATATATATACACACACATATATACATGCATATACACATATACACAGCCAAATATATATTTATACATAATGGATTAATACCCACACACTCATATCTATCTATCTATCTATCTGCACACAAACATATACATGCATGTACATGTATAATCACGTGTGCGCGTGTGTGCGCACGCGCGTTCGTATGGGTGTGTGTCTTCATCGTATCAAAAGTTGACAGTCTGTTCACGACTATTGGCTACATAAAATTGCTTGCAGCTTGTACAAGGGTCGGTCGACCTGAGTGGTGCCGGGGTGGATCAAGTGATAAGTGTCTTTGAATGTTAATTTCGTTCATTCTGAGTTCAAACTCCGTCGAAGTCATATTTGCCTTTCATCATTTCCGGGTCAAAAAACAAGTACCAGTTGAGTATTGGGGGGGCGAATTTAATCGACTTGTCCCTTCCACCAAAATCGCCGACCTTGTGTCAAAATTTGAAACCAAAATTTATTTTAATTCACTTAAGCATTTTATTATAAAGTTATTGTTAACGTTGATTTGCAACGTGTTATTGTTAAGTAGGGTGTTTGTTCGAATAGTGTGAATCGCCTGAGGCACACTTGACCTCTACTCATACTTTGCATTATCTATAGGCTTAATTGAGATTTTCGGAGTATCTCAAATTATTCGTAATAACCTTTGTTCCGGTTGAACCAATGAGATATAGTTGGTAGCTTTAGAAAGAGGTTAAATTTTGGAGATAGAATATTGTTCTAGTTCAACCAGTAAATTCCTACAACGCTAAGATTAGTTATTGTTGTAAATTGGAGATGGATGCTCATCTATCTATCTATCTATCTATCTATCTATCTATCTATCTATCTATCTATCTATCTGCTTGTCTGTTTTTATATATATATATATATATATATATATATACATATAAACAGACAAGCATATATATATATATATATATATATATATATATATATATATATACATATACATTACATATTCATATAGAAATACATAGTAATACCAACAGATTATGGCTTAAATGGCCGAATCTTCGATGCTTTAGAACAAACATATATATATATATATATATATGTATCGACACAAGTACACACACACAAATATGGAAAATTTCTGCATACACATACATTTGTATGTATGAACTAATGTATGTATGTAAGCATGTATGTATGCATACATGTATGTATGTATGTATTTATATATGTAAACATGTATGTATGTATGTATGTATGTATGTATATATCCAGTTATGTCAGTATGTAATATACATTTATACTTAGCTACTTTTTTAGAATGTTAACTTTCAAGTACTATAGTGAAAGTGACGAAGTGAACCAGTGAGAAGAGAGAGGGAGAGTAAATGAGTGCGAGAGAGAGTGAGAGACAGAGAGAGAGAGAGAGAGAGAGAGAGAGAGAGAGAAAGAGAGAGGGAGAGAGAGTAGACATGTAGGTAAATTTGGAAATAATGATGAAAATATCTTTGCGTAAATAGATCTAGATTAGAATGTCAACACGATTTTTCTATATAACGACATTTACTAGAGAAGTAAGAGGCATGCATGAATGTAAAAGTTAATTAAATGAAAACAAACAGTGTGAGAGTAGGAACCTACACACCACCACTCATGATCACTCACACACACACGCACACACACACACACACACACACACACACACACACACACACACACACACGTGCGCGCGCAAATGGATATGTATGTATATTTATGCATGTTTCTTTCTGACTATTGATCTATCTATCTGTCTGGCTGTGTGTTACTTTTTCCGTTATGCGTATATATATACAAGCGTGTGAGTGTGTATAGACGTCTATATATGTATATACGTATATGCACATAAACATACGCTTCAATATACATAGATACACATATATACGCATGGTTGTATGCATAGATATATCTACCTGTCTATCTATCAATCTGTCTACATACACACACACACATATATATATACACACATATAGAGATAGATAGATAGATAGACAATATAAGCACAAAAGCGTATCCAATGTTCGGATTAACCATTTATATTTATTAATTAACATTTTTTTGATTATGTATTTATATATATTTTCTTTCTCTTTATATCTTATTTCCTCCTCAGTCCTCTATACATTCATTCAATCACATTCAGACACAAGCACATACGCACCTGTATGTATATATGTATGTATGTATGTATGTATGTATGTATGTATGTATGTATGTATGTATATGACACAGTAGCGATGCACCAACACGCAACAAAGCTAATAAAAGAAACAGTACGTTTTGGCACGCTATATGTGCGTGTTCTTGATAATTTTGGTTGTTCTTTGGCACGTTAAATGACATTCAGATTCCAAATAAGAATTAAAGAAAATCTCACTACCACTACCCCATCACCCCACCCCGCCAGTACAAGCTGCACCACAGGCATCACCAAAACTAGCAACAGTCTTCAACGGTACTTACAGCTCCTCTATCATACTACCATCACTAGCATTAATACAAGAACACGACCGTAAGCACTGACACAAAAACATAACCACCACAGCTGACACTTAACCCCACTCCCGCTACTACCGTCCCCACTAAAAACACTCCTACCTCAATAGTGGCACCACTACCACTTGTAGCACCAATTCCAACAGAGCCACAATTAACACACAAGCGCAATATGTGTGTTGGCGCGAGCGCGTGTGTATGCATGAATATGTAGGAAAGAGTTTGACCAGAACACATGCCAATGCACCTGTGTACACACACGCACGCCCCTACAAGGCGCCCCTCCACCCAACGTTTACCGCTTCACACACATTGTACTCCACACATATATAGACCCACCCGTACACACACATTACACACCGCAAGTTAACATAATAATCCCCACGACCTTAACCAATACAGAAAGAAAACAGACCAACGAACACAACTATATACACCTATACTCCTGGAAAAAAAATTATGCAAATGACGCCACTACACACACCACACAACCCACCCCCACAGGAGAACCACACTTAATAACGCACACCTACCCCACAAATACTTCAAGATAACTCTTATCGGCCTTACAGCATACCCAACCAAGAGATATAACTCCTAATCTAATCCCCTGGCCCTTTTTCACATCACTCGCAAACCGGATGTGTTAATCCACTTCCGACAATTGAGAGCAGTCGCCATAGTCCCTTCTATATCGGCTACCTCTGATG
>NC_142939.1:6472131-6494631 GCF_046866305.1 Octopus bimaculoides | reverse complement strand
TGTCACATATTTGCTTGAATGTAGCTGATTGCGTAGGTCGGAGGCTGACTGAGAGAATCAGGTTATGTACTAACGCCAATAAGAATTTCACATGTATTCGCTTTGTATGCTTTTTGCAACTTGTTTGTACACTATAGTCAAATGTCGTAGCTCTGAAGTTTTTAAATAGTGTCAACTATTTACTGTATACATAGTGATTCATATGCCATATTATATCAGTTAACAAGTCTATGTCTCTACCTCTCTCTCTCTCTTTCATTGTGTGAGGGTGCTTCTCCTTCCTTCCCTCCCCTCTCTCTCTCTCTCTCACTCTCGCTCGGGATCTAGTTTTTTTTTCATTCGCAAAATATGCATTTTTTTAAAAGACAGTAAGAAATCTGGAAATCGGCTATAATAATAAAGTTTTCCAGTCCAATTGGTATGAAGGTATGATGTTGTGGAGAAAAAAAATTGGAGAAAAAGTTACAGAGCTGCAAAGAATAACAAAAAGCTGCTACTCAGAGTTTCACGTTCCCGTTCGTCGACCAGTCGTGATCAAGAATCTTGAACGGGAACATGAAATTCTGAGTAGCAGCTTTTTGTAATGTTTTTGCAGGTTTAATAATAATAATAAAAATGATTATTATTCTACCTCTGGTATTCCCACCTTGTTCCGCATTTATGTGCTTACTCGTGTATATATATATATATATATATATATATATATATATATATATATATATATATAAATACATATACATATATATAGCCACATGGCTAAAACGAATAAGAGAATAAAAGAATATGTGTGTGCGTGTGTGTGTGTGTGTGTGTGTATGTGTGTGTGCACATATACATATATGTATGTACGTATGCATGTATGTGTGAATATAGGAACACATGTGTCTCTTCTGCTCATTTGTGTGTGCGGGCGCGTGAATCTTTTGTAACAAGATAATTCTTCAGAACGCTTCCTCCAGCTTGTCCGCAATTCAATAACTGATAACAGATTAATTGGATAAAAGGATATGCATAAGCCATACTCAATTTAAAATATGTATTTAACGGTCATACGAATAATATAAATAAATGTCGAATCTTTAATAGATTATATTTTTCATTTCGTTTCATAGTCTTGAGCATGACACAAAAGGTAGGTTGATAGGCAGCAGGTAGGTTAATAGGTAGGTGGGGAGGAAGGAATGTTCTATTGTATTAATATACATATGTGTGAGTGTGCATGTGTATGCATTTATGTTTTACACATACATAGATTCGTATGTATGTATATATATCATATGTGTGTGTGCATGTATATGCGTGTATGTTTATTGAATACGAGACAATGCTTTAGGTTTAATATTTGTATTAAATATCTTTCGTGTTTTCTTATATTTCCCTGGACGTTTTAAAGAGCTTCGCAGTATTATCTTCCGTCGAAAATGGCTATCGTGGCGGTTGCCCATTAATGCAGTTTTATTATTGGTGACAATCATGGGAATATTGTTCTGTCTGCTGTTCATTTGTTACAAAGCAAGACTTGAAATTTTCTCACAGTGACGTCCGGTTTCTTTCAGCAATCAGGAAATGATTGTCTGACAGATTGGCTGCCAGACAATCAAATGTCATTTATTGTCAGATGTACATATAAATAAGTCAGTGCTTCATATCACGTCACTTGCGAACAGTGTTACGTTCATGGTCAAAACTTTCAAATTTTGACTGTCCACTCCGTGATTAACCAGGTACGATAAGGTCGAACAACTCACCACTGTAAATGACAAATTCGCTGTAGCATTGATATGTGTTTGTTTAGTTTGCATGTTGGATTCCACTCTTGTGTGTATTTGTTTGTGACGGGAATTCAAATGTGCATTGTCTAGCTGATACGGCGATGATGCACGAACATAATATTAAACTGTGATGCTTCTTAAAAATTACTTTTGCAGTTAGAAGACAATGGTCATGGCGCTCTTTAGTCCTCCATATCGACAACAAGTATGTTCCTTTTAACTTTAGATACTTATTTTAGTGATTTTTATTTCTAACATCGTTGTTAAGGGATATAAACATACGGAATGTAAATGCCACTTCTGAAAACGTATCAAATGTAAACATAGTCATAGAAACGGTCATTCACACACAAACACACGCACACACACA
Organism: Octopus bimaculoides; assembly: GCF_046866305.1. Lineage (NCBI taxonomy): Eukaryota > Metazoa > Mollusca > Cephalopoda > Octopoda > Octopodidae > Octopus > Octopus bimaculoides. The sequence goes on along the minus strand of NC_142939.1, from coordinate 6,492,489 downwards.
CCAATACTTACACGCACACTCACACACACACACACACACACACACATATATACACATATATACATACATACATTCATATCTATCTATCTATCTATCTATATTCTTTTATTCTTTTACTTGTTTCAGTCATCTGACTGCGGCCATGCTGGAGCACTACATTTAGTCGAACAAATTGAACCCAGGACTTATTCTTTGTAAGCCTAGTACTTATTCTATCGGTTTCTTTTGATGGGGACGTAAACACACCAACATCGGTTGTCAAGTGAAGATGGGGGGACAAATGCTGACACAAATACTATATATATATACTACACACACATACTATATATATACTACACACACATACTATATATATATATATATATATATATATATATATATACGATAGGCTTCTTTCAGTTTCCGTCTACCAAAACCACTCACAAAGCTTTGGTCGGCCCGAAGCTATACTAGAAGACACTTAGCCAAGGTGCCACGCAGTGCGACTGAACCCAGAACCATGAGGTCGGGACGCAAACTTCTTACCCCCCCCCCACACACACACATACATATATATATATATATATATATATATATATATATACGCGCATTGTTGTTCTACATTGTCGGAAGATGTTACTCGGCTTGACCCGAAAACTGTTGAAAACCCTTGTCCAAAATATCTCAAAATGAGATTGAACCTGAGACCATGTGATTGAGAAGTAAACAGCCAAGCCTATGCCTTTATCCGTTACATATTAATATATATTAATTGATATATGGCTGAGAAGATTTAAGGTGTCTGCGAGTATGTTTAACTAAATACCAACCTTTTCCATAGCTTGGACCCTTTTAAATTGTTCGCTTCGGCCTACGAATTTGATAAGAAATACCAGTTATATTTCGTATGGCACAGGGTAATTCAATCGATTTTGAACCTAGAAAATACCACCCTCCTATCTATTCTACCAGCACCCATGCCAAATTTGGCTTTGTGCCTAGTGAAACGAAATTGATATTTGGATACGACCGAGACAGAAGGACGCCGTGCTGAAAATATAGATTTTCACACACATACATTCGCATATGCACATACGCACAGAGAAACATACACAAACGCATGCACCCATATATGCAAACATACATATATCCATTTATGCAGATACGTATACATCTACACATGTACACACACACTCCCAAGTTTTCATATATACACTTTCATACTCGCATACACTGACACAAGCACACGTACACATATATGCACATACACCCAACACTCACATAGACACGCATACACATCCATACAGACACAAACACGCGTATCTATGTATTATTCTATTCTGTATGTAGATGTATGTGTGTATATGCGTATTGCTGTCTGTAAATATCTTTTTCACACATATATAGAAGCATGTGTGTATGTCTGAGTGTGCACGAACGTGTGTATATGAATGGATGTTAGTGTGTATGTAAGTTTATCTAGGTGTATATGTATGAGTACGAATGTGTGTATGCGTGTGATTTAGGTTGTGTGAGAGTGTGAGTCAGTGCGTTAGTGAATGCGTGCTTGTGTGAGCGTGTGTGGAAGTGTCGATATAGAGATTATAAATAATAGCATTAAATGATGATATCCGTATTAGTGAAACAAGAAAGAGCAGCGTCCTTTGGCTTTTCAGGTCTACTAGACTGTAGTAGAGAGATAATGAGAGAAGATAAGTTGATTAAGGCTTATATTAAACTCTTAAAGTTAGTGTTATTGTTATGGTTTAGCGTCCCAGGTCAGCCCTGATCAGAACAGAACCAGGATCAAAAAGTGGCCGAGCCGCTACTAACCCCTTTAATTTTTTCATTCAAATATTATGTTTAGAAGTCTGTCTGATGCGTAGTTTCCTTTTTAAAGACAGTAGGGGGTTGACCTGGAGGAAGTTTGGCTGCTTAGACGTACCCTTGTGCTATTGCTGTTACGGTTGTTGTTATTCTTAGGTTGACCTACAAGTAGGTCAACACAGATTGAGCAGACCTACCGTCAGTGCCTTCTAGCCGTAACCATCCCATCTTCATTTTTTTGTTTTGTTTTGTTTCTTTGTTTTTATCAACGTAATGACTCCCATGTGCTTCGTTTTTCAAGACGATAGTACTGGGATAAAGCAAGGGTGGGGGCGAGAGAGGGAGGAGGGTTTATTACCCCTGCGACACAGGTGTGATGGGGCGTAAAATATTTATATTACTAACAGGTTTTTCAGTTGTAATATTATGAAATGTTATATTGTAAATTTATTTTTGACCCGTGGAAGGCGGTGATTAATTCGTAATGGTTTTACCAGTAAATGGGGTAAGTATTAATAGTAACATTTGAAATATTACAATAGAAACGGGCGCCAAAAGTGACTTTACCACTAGATGCTGAGGACCTTTGCTACTATGCTACAGAAATAGTTTATGTGGATTGAAGGAAATTCAGTTGTTGTTCGTTCAGTCTGTTGTCTAAATTTGTAGAAGCTCCTTCGTTGACTCACAAATTCGAAAATAAACTTCGAATCACCAAAAGTTTAGCATTCTGCTCTATTATAAAGTAACAGTAAGCTTACTTGTTAGGAAATACACTGGATTTTATTGTTAAAGGAGTTGAATGTGGTGCAAGGTTGGGAAGCGATCTTCTAACCTGTATAACCACGCCTAATAAGACAGTTTTTCCAAACACTCACACTCGAATTTAATACCTTCTCAATCTTGCTCATCAAATCAACAATATTCTGGAACCCCGTTCCTATTCAAAGATTTACATTTGCACAATTTAAAGTTGAACAACGGGAAGGATTTCAACAATCTAGGATGACATGCAGGGTTTAAAGAAATTGAACCTCCCTTACCCTTCATACAGAGGGGGATGGTGGCTAAAAAAGAAAAGCCAACAGAAATTTTGACCTTTTTAAGATAATAGTTGATTCTTGGAAAAAGAAAAAAGTACCCAACCTTTTCTTAAAACTTTTATCAAGGCCGAATTATCGAAAAAGCATGTTTGCCGTAACAAAACAGAGGGCGAATTCTTACGTTTCGTGCCAGTGCCTTTCTTTCGGATGAAGAATGACGAAAAGTTGAATTTATTTATATTTTTCCGATATTTTACCCATTTCAGTCATTGTATTGTGGTTATGGTGAGGGCGTTAACTTCAACAGATCTATGCCGAACACATAAACTCTGCTTTGTATAATTCTTCTTTAAACAATCTTGGAAGGCAATGACAGGCAAAATAAACTGGTTCGATAAGAGAAGCATCCGAGAGTTTTAAAATTATCAGAAGGTGTTTTCCTTCGAGGTACAATTTTATGCCTCATACGGCAGTACATATACACACTTACACCCACCCCAATCTCACACCCACATGCACGTGTGTGTGGGTGTGTGTGTGGTGGGTGTGTGCGTATGATGAGGCTTAGCTCTTATATATTTGTTCTTTCATATGTACTTATAAAAACATATACACACAAACACAGACATGCACACACCCATATATTCATACAACCACATACTTGTGCATGAGGGTAAGAAGTATATATAGCTAGCTGGGGGTGGGGGTGGGGGGAAGCATTTAGAGTTATTTAAACCCAAGCGACGTTTATTTTGTAAAACGATGAGCAGGTTTACCTAATTATAATGTTAACACAGCAGGCTTCGCTCCCGCATTTTATCACTCTGCATAAATTCATTGACACCCAGCACCATCACAGCAACCAGCCCCGTCATCGGCACGCCTCCACAGAAACATGTATTCTTATAAAATGTACTCATATGAGTACATTTGTATTCTTTGTTTTGTATATAGGTTAGTCACTGCAGTACTGTTACTCGGTGTCTTCTTGAATTCCATTAACTTTCTGGTATTAGCTTGTTGTTGTTGGCACTCCGCCGCTTACGACGTCGAGGGTTCCAGTTGATCTGATCAACGGAACAGCCTGCTCGTGAAATTAACGTGCAAGTGGCTGAGCACTCCACAGACACGTGTACCCTTAACGTAGTTCTCGGGGATATTCAGCGTGACACAGTGTGACAAGGCTGGCCCTTTGAAATACAGGCACAACAGAAACAGGAAGTAAGAGTGAGAGAAAGTTGTGGTGGAAGAGTACAGCAGGGTTCGCCACCATCTCCTGCCGGAGCTTCGTGGAACTTTAGGTGTTTTCGTTCAATAAACACTCACAACGCCCGGTCTAGGAATCGAAACCGCAATCCTATGACCGCGAGTCCGCTGCCCTAACCACTGGGCCATTGCGCCTCCACGGTATTAGCTTAATTAGAGTCAAATCAACATGGCCGCAAGACCGGCTAAAAAGTAAGCAAACAGCCGTTTAAATCCTATTCTGCGTTCTACAAAAAGTGGTTCACACTGGATGATATATTTCTAGATATAATATTTCTAGGTGTATTATAATTGAACAAAGGAGATGGTTATAGGTTAAATGCCATTTGATCATAAGTCTTCTCAATCACAATTGGTTTAGTACTAAATAAAGAACATTAGCAATAAGCATTAACTCTGTCAGAGATTGTAGTCAACAAGAAAGTCTCCATGTAGTCGCTCAGTCTGCTAGGAACAGAAGCCAAGTTTCTAATTAAGTATACCGGACCGTCTTTAAAAAGTAAATACTTATTGGGTAATGTAGCCTTAGATATGCAAAGCTTGAGACAAGGATTAGATGACCATAGCTAGAAAACTTTGGGTCATAAGTCCACTCAGTCGCAACTGACATGTGGTTATACAACATTAACAAAACCATCAACTTCGTGTATAGTGCTGTTGCTGCTGGTTTCGTTTTACTCCAAATCAGTTCTGATTCAGCAGAACAAGAGTCAAAGTTAACACAAAGACGTCAATCAAACGTGACTACTGCTTCCATCTTTTTAAGTAAAAGGAAAAAAAAAGTTTCCTTTAGTGTTTTGTTGTTTAACCCCGAGCCAGCTCATTTCTATCAGACCTATTAAGAAAGACACTTTAAACATTACCATCCAATTTACACACACACACACACACACACACACACACACACACACACACACACACACACACACACACACACACACACACACACACACACACACACACACACACACACACACACACACACACACACACACACACACACACACACACACACACATAACCTAGTTAGGTTTCGGCCAGTACAAGCCCAGACATTGTCTAACTTAGTAGCACCACCTGGTGAAATCTTTTAGATCGCGGTCATATATGGGACAGCATGGCCCACTCTAGCAAAGAGTTATTATTGTTGGAGACATATCCAGGTGTAGGAGGTTGGTCCAGGATTTTTTGGTCCAGAGAACTCCTGAGAAGAGATTGAGATTTTTTTAGTCGACCCCAATAGTCAATGTCTGTCATGCCGTCCATCTTTCTTGTTATTGACCTCTGGAGTACTTACACTTTCATAATGCGCTGCTTCGTGTGGGCAGACCGCAGTGGGCAACAGTATTCTAGGTAGGATCGGGCAATATATATATATATATATACGAAAGTGTATTTATGTCTCTTAGTATCACCACCATTTCATTTGTAGAAACAGAGGGGTGCTGTTTGAAGGAAATTTGGTTGCTATTGCTAGCACAGCACCTCGTTAATTCCTTATGTATTTTCCTTTACTTTTTTTTTTCTACTTTAGGCAGAAGGCCCGAAATTTTTAGATCGACCCCAGTATGCAGCTGATACTTAATTTATCGACTCCGAAAGGATGAAAGGCAAAGTCGACCTCGGCGGGATTTGAACTCAGATCATAAAGACAGACGAAATACCGCTGAGCATTTCGCCCGGCGTGCTAACGTCTCTGCCAGCTCGCCGTCTATTAGCTCCTTATATTTATCATGAATTTGTGGCACGTAAATTTCTAAGGGTTTTAAAAAGAAGTATCATTGTTGTTTTTGGTCTATTTGACTGACTGACTGACAACACACACACACATTCTTTAACTTTCTCTCTCTCTCACTCTTTCTCCCTCCCTCTTTCTCTCCTCTCTTCTCTCTCTCTCCTTCTTAATGTAGTGTCGAGTAGATAAGTTGAACTGACAGTGCATTCAGCTATTCACGCTTCATAACTTCTTTTCAGTCTTCGACTTCCAGCTGTGCGCAAGTGCACACACACACACACACACACACACACACACACACACACACACACACACACACACACACACACGCAGTGATATACGTACATGCATACGTAAATACACATGCATTCATGCTTACATACAAACACACACACATTTGTAAAGATACCTTTCTCTGATAGAACATACATTTCATAAAATCGCCTATCTACACCTCCCTTCATCATTACCATCACGAGTACTTAATATTCCAAGCTCTAACTTTACCGATTCTTAACATAGTATTAGGTCGCAAATTTTAGAGAAAGGTGTTGTTAGCTAAATCGACCTAAATACGAAACTGCTACATTATTTTATGGACTACAAACAGAAACCAGAACCCGAAGGCACGCAATGAACTACTACAATGCATCTGTCGTAAATTCCTTAGCACTGAGTTCTAACAAACTTGAAAACAGAAGAATATGGAGAAGCTAGAAAAATTGAACCAGTTACAAGACTCGACTGAGATTTACTTAATCGATTCTGGGTGAGCATGAACGGTAAAATTTATCTCACGGGGAACTGGAGTACCAAAAGGACAAAGTATAAGTGTCAATTAAAAGTATATTTTAAATGAGAATCGTAATTGAGATTAATCCTTTCGGCTGAAGGTACAAGGCCTGAAACTTTGGGGGGCAGGGGTAAATCGATCACATCAACCCCAGTACTGTTACTTAATTTATCGATCCTGAAAGGATGAAAAGCGAAGTCGATCTCGGCTGAATTTGAACTCAGAACGTAAAAACAGACGAAATGCCGCTAAGCATTTTGTCCGGTGTGCTAACGATTCTGCCAGCTCGTCAGAAACGAAATTTTTTATTGAAGCATATGTGACTCGCAGATCAAATTTTTATTAACACTTTTTGTCTCTTATACAAAGGAAGAGTCCTGAAATGCCAGGATATTCCTTTGACAGTGACGTTCTTATTTTTCTGCATCTATAAACTTCACTAAATAATTCTGTTGTTGTGATATATAAATATGTGTGTGCGTGTGCTTGTGTGTGTGTGTGTACATACAAACTCAGACACATGCAAAACACATTTATACGCAAATACACACACACACACACAGCGGATCCTGTGCATTTGGTCGTCTGCGTGTCTGTGGATAATGGTCCATAGCACCGTGAACGATAAGTTCAGAATACTTTCCTGAATGAATTCTTTGCCTAATCTCACATCACACCATAATACTTTCCTCTGGGTTAGTGTGCTTTCTTTCTTTCCTTCCTTCCTTTCTTTTTCCTTTTTTTATTTTTATTTATTTATTTTTGTCCACATAAAAATTTGAACTCTGTTCAACAAAGTGACAAGACAAGATCTCATCATGCATGCAGTACTTCAGTGGATTTCAATGCCTGCTAGGACGTTTATGCGGTCGGTATGCATATGAATACTTACACACACACACACACACACACACACACACACACACACACACACACACAAGTAGATGAATAAAAAATGGTGAAGTAAATGTCTTCTCGACAACAACCCATTGCGGTGTGCATTTTAGACAATATGACGACGACCAATAACATAGTGCTAGGTCAACTACATAATGCGTGTATGGTCTAGATTTTATTCTTGGGACTGTACATACATACATACATACATACATACACACACATCTATGTGTATATATATATATATATATATATATATATATATATATATGGTATTTTACATATATTATTTTATGAGTGTGTGTGTGCGTGTATGCGGGTTTGTGAATAATATGTTGACGCGTATATCTACCAAAGTTTCCATACATATGGAATGAAGTCCCCTAACTTTTGCATACATATACTGAAATTGAACACCAAACTTACATACATACACACATGCATACATACATGCATAAATACATATACATATGTATATATATATATATATATATATATATATATATATATATATATATATATATATATGATTCTTTTTGATTACTACAACCCTGTAATTCAGATTAGAATATTGACAACAGACTGATACGAGTTTTCTGTTTAGACACCAGTGTTGGATTTACCATTGTGCTTAGGTGTGCTTAAGCACAGTCCCCGTTGACCAGGTGGTGGGGGCATCTACTTGCTCCCAAAACATTTTACAATGAATTTCCTGAGCATGTATGCTGCCTAACTGTCCAAGTAAGGGACCTCATAACGTAACTAGCACAGGGTCTTGATTTGTCCTAAATCCGGTATTATTAGACCTATGTACTTTGGAGAACGATTTGGATTGGCCGAACAAAAAAAATAACTTTCGGACACAGTGCTGCACGATGGCAGTTCCTTGATAGATAATCACAGGCCCTGACAGAATTAGTGATTGAACTTTCTTGTGTAGGCCCTGTTGGAACTAATATAATACTGTTCAAAGAGATAGTGATTTTCTATATAAAACCTACACGTGCATGTAGAGGAATGACAAACTGGTTTCACTCAAAACTATAAAGAACACATACACACACACACACACGTCTGTGTGCATGCAGGCATACGTACACACATACACCCACTCACACAAACACATACACGTGTTTGTATCATCTATGCACATATGCATGCAAGTTTATATACATGCACACTTAGAAACACATATATATATACATATACATCGTATATATATACATATAAACATGCATACATATACATACTTAAATATAAAGAGACGGACACATACAGATACAAATATTGATATAGATGTATACATACTTACTAAAATACGTACAGATATAGAGACCTACACAGAAGTTTAGATTAAAACACTGTCAGATTTCGATGTGTTTCGTATCGTCAGCAAACATTAATCTGATTCTATCAACTTTTATAATCATTCATAACCTTCTTTACATTTTAAATACTATTTTTACGGATCACCATATTTCTCTCACGTATCATCATATATTCATCTACCTCTGACTTTCTTTCTTGATCTATGTATTCACTGAGTGTGTGTGTTTTGTATATGTGTGTGTATACATGAATGTTTAATTTTCTGTTATTCTGTTGACAGTATATTACAACTAAGCTAGTTCGCCAGCTTTAAGTACCGTTTTTGCAGTAAAGCATGCTTCTTACGTGAGTGTATGCATGTATGAATGCATATACTTATGTGTATATATATATATATCGCACAAACACGCGTATATATATATATATATATATATATATATATATATATATATATATATATATATATATATATATATATATATATATATATATATATATATATATATATATAAACTTATAAACATCTAATTATCGAAGTGGAAAAATTATCAAAAAAAGTCATTTCAATTCTTACTTTTTAATCTACATATATATCTACACACACACACACACACACATATATATATATATATATATATATATATATATATATATATATATATATATATATATACACATACATACAAACATACATACATATGTATATTTTGTTGATAGTGAATTCGAAGTTTCGATCAGTTAAGCCATCGCCAGACTGCAATGCATTAGAGTTAGTCTTTCTTTTATATAGTCTCTGTTGAGTGAAAAATTATCTTTGTGCATGGATGTTTGAGTGAGGTGGTAAACGTAAAACTAAATCTAATGCGTCGCAGCCCGACGGTGGCTTAACTGACCGAAACTTCGAAGTTACTGTCAACAACATTCTTGTATAAGAATAATAAATTTGTGCTCTACAAAATTACGGAACAAACCATCAAACGAATGTAAAATTGTTTTATTATAACTGATTGAACAAACATTAATGTTTGTGTGTGTGTGTATGTGTGTGTGTGTGTGTGTGTGTGTGTGTGTGTGTGTGTGTGTGTGTGAGAGAGAGAGAGAGAGAGAGAGAGAGAGAGAGAGAGAGAGAGAGAGAGAGAGAGAGAGAGAGAGCTGGAAACGACCGTGACAGGACTCGGAAATTATAGCTGATGAAAACTGAAGATGAGCGTAAGGTGGAATAATTCATTGACTGCCACAAAGTACTCCGTCTAGCTAGGAACACTACAAATATCGAACAGAACGTGTGTATCTATTGTTATGTAGGACTTATTTTTCTCATGTCAGGCGCTGAAACGCTGACTTTATGTTTCTACATATTACGCTCAGAAACTAGAGTTTTTGATAATCCGCGAAGCTTCTTTGCTAAAATTAATCTACAACGAAATATTTGTCAATTTCAGCGACAGGTCAGCGTACTTTACTGTTACAGGTAAACATGCAATGTATATATAAACACGGAGAGTGTGTCGTTAAAAGCCTGGCTGGAGGAGGCTCAAAATTTCGTGTTCTTTCACAGGACTTAGAAAATTTGAAGGACCGTTGCAGTATTTGTTCTTTTATCTCCAGTATATAGATTTTTTACCCAAAGCGAGGAACTTTGCTGCACCCCTCGTATGTCTGTCTGTACACACACACACACACACACACACACACACACACACACACACACACACACACACATACACACACACACACACATACGTGAGTGCGTGCATGTGTGTACACGCTTTACATATGTGCGTTGGTTTGTATATATACGTGTGTGTGTAAGTATGTATATATGTATGTATATGTATATAAATATATACATACACACACATACACACACATACATACATGCATATATACTTGCATACATGCATACAAACATGCGCACACACATGCATACATATGGAAAACAGTTGCTGATTCATTGGTTCATTACGTGAATTACGTGTGTGATCAGAGGTACATCTGAATAATGATGAATGGTAATTGACGTCTGTGTGAAACTCTGAGTAATAAGAAGAGTGAATCACCGATTGTTAACATAAGAATATAAAACTCTGAACAATGTATTCGTTGGTCATTTCTTAGCATTATGTGGATAAACAGGTGTATGTGTGTGTGTGTGTAGGGGGGGGGGTTACATGAGTGCATATATACATACATACACATACAAGCATATATATTTATATATATATACTTACATACACACATATGAATATGTGTATGTGTGTGTTTGTGAGTTTGTATGTGTGTGTATACGCACACATATTTCAAGTATATTTATATACAGAGAGAAAGGGAGGCAGTGATAGACTTAAATGTAGATAGATAGATAGATAGATAGATAGATAGATAGATAGATAGATAGATAGATAGTTAGATAGATAGATAAAGGCGCAAAAGAAGAACACATCGCTGAAAACATTTCTCTGCGTGTGGACTTATGTTGTTTGATGTCTAAGTGACATGTAAGCTCTTTTAGCACGGAGGACTGGGAGTTGATGTCATTTCGACAGATATAGCAGGTCTATTTACTGACATCTAGGCAGACAGAAAGATTAAGGAGACTGACTGGTTGTTTAGTAGGCAAAGCCGGCAAGGTATGCAATGCAATCAGCCAAACAGGCTGACATAATTACTTACAGGCACAACACATTGTTTATTCAGTATGTTAATTAGCTAATTTATTGAAACAATCTTTCGTGTCTCTTGCATTTTCAACACAGTTTCCGTTGAGTAAAAATTAAGAAAAAAGAAAAAAAACAGAAAAGGAATAGGAAAACTTTACGCCCAATGAGCGGGTCTCTTTTGCGTTTTCTCTCAATTCGCTAGAAATACCAGGCGGATCTTCTTCACTACATTCTACAATGTTAATCCATATTGCACAATATTCCTAGCTTTGCGTTTCGTTTTATCGTTCTCTCTTTCTGTCTCTCTGTCTGTCTCTCTCTCTCTCTCCCCCTCCTCTCCCCTCTCTCTCTAGTCATTGATATTAAAAATAGAAAAATGGTTACAGTAGCAATGCTACTGAATGATCTATTATGTCGGCTTATCTCAGGCTGAAGAACACCAATGACAAAGATCCAATAAGGTTAACTCTGCAGCAGGCACGAGCAACCTTTTTTCGTGAAGAAGTCGATATAAGACATGGTTCAACACAAGGTGGGCCTCAAACTAAATGACAAAACAAGAAGTTTAAGTTTCGTTAGGCGTGCCATTTAGATAGTCCCGCAAGCTGCGATTTGCCCATAACTACGGATTCGGTTGATAACCCTTGATTTAAAGATGGTACATGTTGGATAACGTAATATGACAAGAACGGGAAAAAGACGGGAAAGTTATAGACTAATTGCCTTAGATCAAAGCTTTGCAGAAATCAATAAAACCGAATGCTAAAATATTCTTTGCAACGAACCATTATTATAACTGCTAAATCCATTACGTCTGTTAATCTATTTATTTCATTATTTATCTATTTAATTTTAAAGCAAATTTTGTGAGCGACAGCGTTGTTGCCTGTAGGTTTGCCCATAGGCCAACCAGTGATTCGTTTATTTATCGTGTTTACCCTCGAATAGAACAAACACCACAAAATGTTTTTATTCGAAAGTACCGGTTTACCGATTTTCTTGCTAATGTACACAAGGATACATACATTCATACAATTTATATATATATATATATATATATATATATATATATATATATATATATATATATATATATATATATAATTGTGTGTGTATGTATATATATATGTATATATATATATATACATATACACACACACACACACACACACATATATATATATATATATAGTATGTATATATATGTTGTATGTATGTTTGTATATATATATATATATTCAACATGCTTCTGTTTCCATGCTATTTTTTTTTTACGTAGACGCAATCATAGCTCTAATTTAATCTATTTGTATTAGTCATTGAAAATTTTTACAATAAACACCTCCTCGTTTTTTTGAATGAGTTAAAATGTGCGATGGTTAACCAGAGTCTATAGTAGATGATGCATGTCTATAGTACCATGCATTAGCGCCGAACACGAAACTACGGGGTTGCGAAGTAAACTTCTTAACCACACAGCTCTGCCTACGTCTAAAGTAGTATAATTCCTGACTTAGGATGTCTGCCACCATTATTGACTATTTCGCTTTCGATGCACTCGTCACTTTCCTTCATCATCCTGATTGCTTACATCATATCTGTTGCAAGAATACTTAACCATTGACTGCTTTTATCGTTCTTACCTTTGTTTTCTGTCTTTTTTTTGTTGTGCCTGTGTGTGTGTGTGTGCGCGCACGTTGTTGTTGTTGGTAGGTGTGTGTGTCTTTCTTCTCCCCTCTATCTTCTAATTAACACTATTTTTATCACTGCTTCATGTCTCGTTTAAGTATGTCATCGTTATCGACTTCACCTGAATTATCTCTCTGCAGCTAGTCAGTCGTGAAGTAAATTGAAGTAGAATCGTCTAACTGGGAATCGATTTGAAACTGGGTGGGTGGCAGACGTAATATTAGTTTTACCTCTTTACAGCGTGAGTTCAAATCCCGCTATTAACAAACTTGTATTTCATTCTTTTAGAGATTGATGTAATAAAGTACCTATCTATTCCTTTCCTCAAATTTAAAATGTATCTAGGTACGATATCAATATTTTGTTATGGAAAGGCGGTGAGCTGGTAGAATGGTTAGTATGCCGGAAAAAATGCTTAGGGGAATTTTGTACGTCTTTTACATTCTGAGTTAAAGTTCCATCCATATCAACTTTGCCTTTCATTCTTTCGTGGTCGATAAAAAGCGTACCCGTCAAACATTGGGGGCGGTATAATCGACTAAAACCCCTTCCAGAACTTGCTGGCCTTGTGCTAAAATCTGAAACCAATAATTAGTTACGGGGCTTTTTACGTTCTGATCTTAAATCCCACCGATGTCGGATTGACTTTGATTTTAACTTTAGTCGAGTTAGTGGGTTGATATAATAATAGGTACCAATCGAGTTCTGAATGCGATATCGACTGCAAATGATGTCTTTTACCTCTGCTTAACCGAGCTGTTGAGTCATGGACAGTTGCGAAAGACATGTGCGCTTTGGTCACTATTTTCACTGAAATGCCTGGACCAGGCGACACATTGTGTTCTTGAGCAAAACACTTCATTTCACGTTACTCCAGTTCGCTAAGATGGAAAAAATGAGGTGTGATTGGAAGGACATTTAGCTCATGTGTCTAGCAGGTCAAGCGATTCTAGTAGCCACTCATTTGTTGGTCTCAACCTACGTATTGTTCTCAGATGGAAAAATACGTTACTTTAATTGAGAATTGTATTCGGAAAAGCAATTTGTATATTTGCATTCCTAATAAAAACAGCAGTCAATAAACCACAACAAAATTTAATCTGTGTATAAATAAAACTAACGAACAGACACACAAGAGAATTCGCACCGGATTTTGATAAGTTTGGTTGCTGTGAGGAGTAAAGAATTTAACGCTTCGGGCTTTGCACTTCGTCAGGAGGTGAAGAAGATAAAGAAAGTGTTGTTGTTTTGAGTGCGATGCAGCAAAAGAAAAAGACATATACAACTGTGTGATGTAGATGTGTATGCGTGTGTGTGTTTGTTGTGTCAACAATACTTTCTAATAAGGAAATTGCTAGCACTTTTACGTTGTGTGTGCCTGTGTGTGTATGTGAGTGTGTGTGTGTGTTGGACCACTGAACTCAAACACGTTTTCTTTCATTCTTTCTCTATTTACTTCCTCTTATTCCTTTTTGTCGCAGAGCGTAAGCTCGAAACGTAAAAGACTTTCCATTTTTCCCGAACATCAAATTAATACACTTACTTGTTGTTTCTACACCTGTCTTCGTTTTTGTTTTTCTATAAATTTGAACTATATATGCATACATACATACATAGACAGACTGACAAACAGACCGATAGACAGATGTGTAGTTGGGAACGAGTGGTTGCATGTCTCTCTTTCTTGCTTTCTTTCTTTCTTTCTGTATCTATGTATGCATGCATGTATGTATGTATGTATGTATGTATGTATGTATAACATCTGTTGTGTACTAAATACTTATCCTCGCTTGTATAAATGTTTTGTATTTGTTTTGCTCCTGTGGCGCATAAACATATTATTACTATTGCCATGATTATTTTACTTTGCGCTAGTCATATTTTTATTGCGTGATTTCCCTAAAATGCAGATTCGCAGCTCTATACGTCTTTGGTATGTGCAATGTCTTGTTTTCTTTTTGTGATTTTTTTCTTATTTAAAGTATTCAACGAGTGCCTCGTAGTGTTACTTTCTGAATGTTGCATATGTTTATGAGTCCATTTATTTAGATATTTATATGTGGATCTTGTGCTGACAGAATCGTTAGCACGCCGTGCGAAATAGCGGCGTTTCGTCCGTCATTACGTTCTGAGTTCAAATTCCGCCAGGGTCGGCAAAATAATTACCTGCTGAATATTGGAGTTCATGTAATCGACCTACCCCCTCCTCCGAAATCACTGCCTGGTGCCAAAATTTAAAATCAATATTTTAAACGCGGTGAGCTGGCAGAATCGTTAAGCTCGCCGAGCAAAATGCTTAACGGCATTTCGTCCGTCTACCGAGGTCGACTTTGCCTTTCATCCTTTCGGGGGCGATGAAAAAAAGTACTAGTCGAGCAGTGGGGTCGATGTAATCGACTATCTCCTCCCCCAATTTCAGGCCTTGTGCCTATTGTAGAAAGGATTATTATTATTATTATTATTATTATTATTATTATTATTATTATTATTATTATTATTATTATTATTAATTGACTTCCTTTTTTAATCATCCAGCATCGGCAAAGCAAACAGCAGTCACTTAGTCAAGTTATTTAAATAGACTATACCCCACCCCCGATTGCAGATCGTAGTCTTGTGCCTAAACACACGCATGCAGACACACCAATACATTCATGTGTGTGCGAGCGTGTAAGTATATCTGTGTATGAAATCTATCAAAATACAATCAATATATGTCATAATTCTCCTTAACTACTAAATCCGCGCATTGGTGCCTATCTTCACTTCACTTTAGTAATCTATTATCATTCTGACAGTCAAGCCTTGACCCATACGACATCTAAGTACATTGGAGTGTCTGCTCTTTCGCTTCCTGTTGAATGGATGGATTGCACCGGCTAGAAGGTTCATGGTTCTTTAATAGTGAATTTGTATTAGGTTAGTTTTTCCATAGAATATTTCTTGATGGAATTGCTGTCCTGGGTCAAGCGTAAACCAATATTGGGCGTCTAATATCAGAAATCATTCAAAGTGTCCGCACTTCTCAAGTATTCAGCAGAAGACTACTGATGTGCAGAAACCGGTGATGCTCTGGTGGTATAATCTAAGCATTATCGAAGATCAACTGAGTGGTCTTTCTCGGATGCTACTTTCAACATTTCCAGTGGGTAATAAATACTTCATTTACAGCTGATGTGCTGGGCGTATCCGAGGTGTGTATAGAATTGCATGCATTCGTTCTGTGTCCAAAGATTGCCGACTTGTGTTATATCGCAAGTCGAACGAATCTGTATCTCTGCCGTGTCCGTCATAAAAATCACTTCACTGCCTTCTTTAGAGAGAATAGTAGATAATTTTCATCTTTGTTAAGGCCATAGCGAAAGAGTTAGCGTGAAGAATAATAGAGAAAGGAATAATGACTGCACATTTCTTCCCCAGATCTGTCCTTGCAATTTGCTTCAAGTACTACTTGAAGAAGCTAAGTATGAAAGAAGAGTGCTGTTCTTCTATAAATTTGATTAAAACTTGGCGTAAATTGTCACGTATTCCCTGGTTGAATAAGTTTACTCTATAAGCCAGATTCCGAAGCCTCTACAAGTTCAGTCAGCCTACAAGAAATATCAGCCTCCAATCACACACCCTATCGTTGTAGAAATGGGTAAGTAGGATAATCTGGCCGAAGGTTATTTACGCATAAGAAAAATAAGAAAAAGAGATGGTCACGGTTAGAATGCCGTTGAACACAGGTCTGCTCATATAAGTTTCCTATACATTTTGTAAACATCCTTTGTATTGTAATTTTTCATTGTAAGATCTCACATCCGTTTCTGGCATTAGGCGGTGAGCTGGCAGAAACTTTTGCACGCCGAGCGAAATGCTTACCCTCGAAGTTCAAATTCCACCGAGGTCGATTTTGCCTTTCATCCTTTCGGGGTCGATAAATTAAGTACCAGTTGCGTACTGGGTCGATCCAATCGACTGGACTCTTCCCCAAAAATTTCGGGCCTTGTGTCTAGAGTAGAAAAGAATATTTTTCTGCGTATGAAGCTGTTCGTAAGTTATAGTCTAAACAACGGTGGCTATGGAACAATATTGATAAAACAAGATATAATGTGAAGATCTATAAATCTATGTTTCACATAGAAAGAAAATTTGGTTACAACGTGACAGACCTGGAATAACGAGGATACATCATCGGTAAAGTCACGAACGACATAGAAAAGACTCTCACAAACTAACTGACAGATTGATCGATTCAACTATTTATCGAATATTCGATTTGTTAATTGGTTAATTAATTAGCAAGTTGACTCGGAATTCTTTCTGACTTAAGCACCAGACCACCAATATTTTTGGGGTGGGTGAGGAGTGGTGTTAGTTGAAACGAACGGCACCACTACTGGACTGGTACTATATCATATCGACCTGGAAAAGGGTGGAACGCAAAGTTGAACTCGGCGATGTTTGAATTCAGAACATAGACCCGGAACAAATATTGCAAAGCATTTTTTCCAACACTCTAACGATTTTGTCAATGCACGTGTTTTACAGACAAAAATACCCCTCATAAGATACAACATAAGATACAACATAAGAAATAAAATAAAATAAAAAATCCACAAGCTCCACAATAGTTATTATTATTGTTATCATTATTTTACCTTGTTTCCAGCGAGCTAGCAGAAATAGTTTAAGCATCGGAAACTTCGAGGGGACTTTTCTGACTCCGTATCTTGTGTTCAAATCCCGCCGAAATTAGTTTTGCGTTGTACTCTTTCGGGAACGATAACATAAAATACCAGTCAAGTACCGGGCTCAATGATATCGACTAATATCTTCCCTTAGAAATCCTGGCCTTGTCGCTAAATTGGAAAACCGTTTAGTGTTTCCACCTGACACCCCCAACCGTTTCATCTAACGGAATTCTTGATTTTTCTTTTTTCTTCATTTTTATCTTTTCTCTCTTTTACTGCTTTCACTCATCCGTCTGCGGCCTTATGGGGTACGGCTTTGAAGAGCTTTAGCAGAAGAGGAACTATCCATCCATCCACCCATCCATCCATCCATCCATCCATCCATCCATCCATCCAGCCAGCCAGCCAGCCAGCCAGTCAGCCAGCCATACATACATGCATACACATGAGTAGCAGGCACATAAAACAGCATACATGTCAATCTAATATTGGAACTAACTAGTAAATAGATTCGGTATGTGTTTATTATACATGTATTGATGTACATCAAACGGTTTATAGTGTGTGTATATATATATATATATATATATATATATATATATATATATATATATATATATATATATATATATGTATGTATGTATGTATGCATATATAAAGGAAAACTGCAAGCAATATCGTATAAGATGTAATCTGTGTCGATAAGTTCAACGGATAGGCGGAAAGATCAGAAGAGTTATCGATATGGAGGAGATAAGATAAAATACCAGTCAAGTACTGGAGTCAATTATATCGACTAATGCCTTCCTCTTAGAATTCCTGGCCTGGTCCCTAAATTGAAAAACCATTTATTGTTTCCATATCACATCTGACACTCCATCCCGTTTCATTTAACGGAATTCTTCTTTCTCGTTCTTCATCTTTTATCTTTTCTGTCTTTTACTCGTTCCAGGCATTCGACTGTGATCATACTGGGGCATCGCCTTGAATAACTTTAGCAGAACTAATCGATCCCAGGACTTATTTTGCTTCTAAACTTGGTACTTATTCTATCGGCCAGTTTTGACGAACCGCTATTTTAAGGGCATGTAAACAAACCAACACCGGTTGTCACGCGGTGGGAATGGAGACAAACACAAATGAAAGACATAATACATACACACAAACACACACACACACACACACACACACACACACACACATACACACTCACACACACATACGCGTGCGCTCACATACACATCTTTATCTTTCATTTTTTACTTGTTTCAGTCATTTGACTGCAGCCATGCTGGGGCATCACCTTGAAGGGTTTTATTCGAACAAATCAACCCCAGGACTTATAATTAGTTTTTTTTAACCTAGCAGTTACTCTATCGTTCTCTTTTGCCGAATCGCTAAGTTACCGGGACGTAAACAGACCAACACCGGTTGTCAAGCGGTAGTGAGGGCAAACACAGGCACAAAGACTCTCTCTCTCTCTTTCACACACACACACACACACACACACACACACACACACACACACACACACACACACACACACACACACACACACACACGACTGTCAGTTTTCGTTTACCAAATCCACTCAGGAAGTTTTGGTCAGTCCGAGGCTATAGAAGTAGGCGTTATCCAAGGTGCCGAGCAGTGGGACTGAACCAGAACCGTGAGGTCGGGGAGCAAACGTTTTACCACAGAACCGCCCATTTACATTGTTTCCTTTACTGATTGTTCTCAACGCTGCAATGTTTTCTTCGACCAAGAGCTTTCCCAATCCAACATACTGTATATTTTTTAATCCTTTCTCTTACGTGTCACTCAATGTAAAACATATTCACTAAATTCCTTACTTCTTACTTCCTGCCATCAAATGTGCAGATAGATATAGAGGCGGAGAACGGCAGTGGATTGTTTGGAGTCGTATCAATATAACACAAAGTACTGTGCAAATTGGAAGATGGATTAGGCGATCGAACAGAAGTAAAGTTAAATGAGTTAATAGGATGATCAGACAGGTTTTGGAAAGTTTATGGAACCAGAGCAACTGTCGGTTGTGAAAAATAAAGCCGTGTAAGGAAAATTATGTAAGCGGAATGGGATAGTAATAAAAATGAGGAGGCTACGTCGAAGAAGGAGATGGTGGAGAAGACGATGAAGATGGAACGGACGAGCGAGGTGGAGAAATGGAAGGAAGTTAAGAAGATAAAATATAAGAGAGAGGGAGGAGGAGGAATAAAAGTCTAAAATGGAGGATTAAAATAGAGAGAGGGGGGGATACACACAAATGCACTCATACACACAGGAGGAGATTTATAGAGATTTGAAGAATCAAAATGAAAAAAGGAGGAGGAGAAAATAATAGATTTAGTTATAAAAATTAGAGATAGATAAATATATAGATAGATAGAGAGATAGAGAGATAGAGAGATATAGATAGATAGATAGAGAAAGAGAAAGAGAG
>NC_142939.1:6447131-6464631 GCF_046866305.1 Octopus bimaculoides | reverse complement strand
TATTCTAGCTTTGAATTTTTAAAGTTAGCTTGGTGTTATAATTCTAGTGAACAACTGAATTATGTATATATATGTTTGTGTGCGTGTGTGTATATACAAATATGTGCGCGCGCGTATATGTGTGTGTGTGTGTGTGTATATTATGTATAAGCGATAAGTATCTAGAAGCTTCTATAATTCAGTTTTCCTTATCGTATTCATATGTATAATAAGTATAGCAAATATGCCAAAGTTCTATCAGATTTAATCTGTCCACAGAGATGTGAGTGTTTGCGCCAAGACGATGGAAGAAATTATGTTTAAAATTTCTGGAAATAACTAGTAGAGTTTTCCAGAAATAGTTAAATTACTTGAAATATTTGATGTTTAATAGAAATAGTTAACGAACTCATTTCAAGGTTTATAATTTAGCCACTATAATGTGAGTTGAGAAGTTGTTCCAGCTGTTGGCGAGTAATTGATAGAGATTGAAGGCCACGCTGACGCCTAAGTTGTGGGCAATGCGAAATTATTGTTGGTCAATTCTAATAAGACATACATATGAACACAGATGTTCCAGCAGTGACCATCTCTTTTTGCTGAACCCATTAAGTCTCACTGTCCTATAAATGGGACACTAAATTAGAACATTAAATAAGCTATATCACGTTGTCTCAGTGTCCTATTTATAGGACACCAAGTATTTTCCATTTCTACTTGAAGCAAAAGAGTTTTAATAATTTATTTTTTTTTCATTTTAACCTATTTTCAATTACCTGTAAAAATTTAAAAGTAATATTCGAAATTTAAGTACTCTGGAACTTAATGGGTTAAGAATGAGTTGGACTAAATTATCTGATATGACTTTTTCTTACTGAATACAATAGGATATAATTTGAAAGGTTTGGTTGCGACTTTCTGAAAACTAAGCGACCTCTTGTATGATCTCATGTTAATTGTATGTAATAAGATCAATGCTAGAATGAGACAGTCACAGCGTGTCTGGATTAAACTACCTGCACAGAGGTTTTGAGTTCAAATCTATTGCAATTTCAGGCTGACACTTTTTCTACAATATCTCATTCATTCAATTTAAGTGTTGGAACTAACAGAACAGTATGGGGATATCAATTGTTAAAGAAGGGCAGACAATCCAGGTCAATGTCTATCTTTCAACTTCTTCACATCATGGATGAAGAAATAAGTAGAGGTCCCTAAAAGCCACATGATTTCCTAAGACTCATTTATCTTTATGTAAGAAACACGTTCATGTTGAGGTCTATGAGTCTAAAGATGAGAAACAATAAAGACGACGGGATGGGGAAGATATAACACTGATATGTGTAAGGAAACTTAATAGTTTATTGAAGCAGAGTTAGTCGGGCAGAGGAATTATTGTGATAGGTAGAATTGTTGGGGCATCGGTTAAAATGCAAAGCAGTATTTCTTTTGGACCATTTTGCCTTTCATCATACCAGGGTCGATAAAATAAATCCTGGGGACAATGTATTCGACTAACCCCAAAATTTCAGACCTTGCGCCTAGAGTAGAATGGATGATAATAATTGTTATAATTCTTAGTACGCCGGACAAAATGCTTGGCGGCATTTCGTTCATCTGTACGTTCTGAGTTAAAATTCTGCCGAAGTCGACTTTGCCCTTCATTCTTTCGGTATCGATAAAATAAATACCAGTTGAACACTGGGGTCGATGTAATCGACTTACCCCTCCCACAAAATTTCAGGCCCTTGTACCTTTAGTAGAAAATATTATTATTATTAACATCATCATCATCATCATCAGTAGTAACATCAACAGCAGCAGCAGTATTGGTAGTAGTAGTAGTAGTAGTAGGAGTAGTAGTAGCAATAGTAGTAGTTGTTATTGTTGTCGTCTGTTGCCGTAGGCCGCCGTCGTAGCAGTTAGTAATATGGTAGTGCCTAACCAAAATAGTAAGTACAAATGTCCGGAAAACAGAATAAATCAGTTTGTACTAATGACCAAAAAGTTTAAGGTATCAGGCAGAACCCTTCATTAGTAGAGCTTTAAATTATCATCCAAGTAAAACATATATAGGATAACCTATTATAATGAACTAAAAACAAAGAATTATCAATATTCAGATAATCCATAATCGGATTTGAATATATTTTTATTAACAGCGTTAAGAAATAGTGAG
The DNA here is from genome assembly GCF_046866305.1 of Octopus bimaculoides. Classification (NCBI taxonomy): domain Eukaryota; kingdom Metazoa; phylum Mollusca; class Cephalopoda; order Octopoda; family Octopodidae; genus Octopus; species Octopus bimaculoides. The sequence goes on along the minus strand of NC_142939.1, from coordinate 6,462,473 downwards.
TCGACAAGTATTAAAAAGATAAAGAAGAAAGGAAAATTAATTCAAGTAAACTAATACAACAGATTTAGGTGCAGGCAAAACGTGACCCAGAATCAAAAACAGAATTTCCAGTATCTTCAGTTCTTAGGTATTTATTTATATTTAATTGATGTATATATTCAGTTTTAGATTTGTATTTTTTCATTTTGTGATGGTGCATGGTTAAAATGGTTCAGTGTTTACAGTACATATAAATATATATATTTGGGTTTTAAGTTTCGGCTTGTTTCCGAACGTTCTCGTATTCTCCATATTTTTGTCACTCTATCTCAACACTGCATGTCTATCTATCTATCTATCTATCTATCTATCTACTTATCTATCTATCTACTTATCTATCTATCTACTTATCTATCTACTTATATCATGCAAAATTTGATACGCGCTAGTTGCTCCGATTTATCGAGCCCTCTTAACACAACGTACAAAACCTCGTTCAAAAATTGAACATGAATAGATAGTTTGTGGAGCAATGCTAAGCATGCATTTCTGTCGAACAGTACATATACACACACATCACCACCACCATCACACATACATTTGCGTATGTAATATATTTGACATGTGTATGTGTGTGCATGTGTGTGTGTATACATACATATATGCATATACGTGTGTGTGTGAATGTATGTATTGCGTATGTAGGTATATGATACATGCAACGACAGCGAGAAAGAGAAACAGAGAGAGAGAGAGAGAGAGTGAGAAAGAAAGAGAGAGAGAGAGAGAGAGAGAGAGAGAGAGAGAGAGAGAGAGAGAGAGAGAGAGAGAGAGAGAAAGAAAGAGAGAATCTTCGTCGTAAACCATATAGAAATGCCACAAATATAACATCTGCATCTTTTCTTAGCACTTTCCACGAAAAGAGGTGAAGGTGTGATTCAAACAGCTCGCTGCTAATGACTCTCTCATATTTGTTTAGAATGCATGTGTTGGCATCCAACCATGATCGTTCAATCGCTTGCATGTTTGTTTGCGCCTATCACTCTGAGGACCAACTTGCATTCCACACCTTTGTTACGTTTCCTTCTGTTTTTTTTTTATATATTGCATAACACTGCCGCATTGATAACAGGATCATACGACTAGCAACGCATCCAGAAGATAGTTTTTGCCTAACAAATACAGCCGCTGTTTTTTCCTCTGAAGTTGACACTTCTGATGAAATGATTCAGCGACATTGTACAGAGTAAAATTTCTAAAATATTCCCGGCTTCAACATTAGGACTATCCTTAATCGTTTACTTGTTCCAGTCATTGGACTGTTGCCATTCTGGGTCACTGCCTTGAAGGGTTTTAGTCGAACAAATCAGCTCCAGTACATTTTAGAGTCTGGTATTTATTCAGACGGTTACTATCCCCAAACCGCTAAGTTACAGAGACATAAACTAACCAACACCGGTTGTCAAGCGGTGATGGGAACACACACACACATGTACATATGTATATATATATATATATATATATATATATATATATATATATATACACATACACGACGGGCATCTTTCAGTTTCCGTCTACTAAATTCGTTCACAAGGTATTTGGTTGGCCAGGGATTTAGTAGAAGACACTTGCCTAAGTTGCTGCACAGTAGAAATGAGCCCGAAACCGCGTGATTACTAAGCTACAAATATGGCTATGAGGTTCTTAGCCACGCAGCCATGTTTTGATTTTCGCTGATCATTGAGCAGACGTTTTTCTAGATTCAGGTCTTTCAAGTAGGATAAGGTTCTTCGTTGACCTGTCTTAGTTCTGGGTTCAACTGGAAGGAAGTGTCTCCGTATTATACTAAGTGTCAAGTATTATAGTGTCGTAAGGTACCTTTGAATGCTGCAAGAGTACTTTTGAATGCAGGTCCGCATATACATATGTCTCAGCATTTGTGTGAGCGTGTGTATATAAAGTCATACAACATACACATACACATATATATGTAGATATATTTGCATGTATATTGTATATACATATTTGTGTGTGTGTGTGTGTGTGTGTGTGTGAGTACATACACACACTACACGCATACACATATAATCATGACTTGTACAACCATAGTGTTGTATAGTGACCTATATATAAACCCGTTTGCACTCAATTATTTACTTGCATTGTTCGTTCTCTTTCTTCCTTTCTCTGCTTCTCTCTCTCTCTCTCTCTCTCTCTCTCTCTCTCTCTCTCTCGATATATATATATATATATATATATATATATATATATATATATGAATAATGCTAGGATATAAATGAGTGGATACATGTCTATATACAAGGCTGTTGTTTTTTTCTCATACATGCATACACACATGCATTTGATTAGAGGTACAATGAGGACTTATAAAACATTTAAAAATTTCTTCGTATGAGTTTTCCGAAATGAATATACGCTGATTTGTATCATTTGCCGTAAATATATACTTTTACATATCAAACCTACATAAAACGTAATCACACTCTTGTACACAAAATAAACCATTACGCATCCATTACAGGAGTGAGTTTTATATTCACACAGCTATATATATGTACACATTGACTCACTCACGTGAGATCCCTGGAACTATCTTGACTCAAACAAAAATGAGAAGTCATTTTTGTTACTAAACAACTTGACATCTGCGAATAATGTAAATAAATCTAAAATGAAAACGTTCATGTACACACGCACACACATACGTATTTTTATTCATACAGACATTCGAAGACTACTGATTGAAGCCATCACTGGGACTATAAAAATTTGTAAAACTTTCCAGAAGGTTATCATTTAAGTATATATATTCGCATATCTAGACGTGCAGCTATATGCACGAGAATACATGTATAAAACAAAATATACAAATCTGCACATTCACTGACTCCAAATACTGCACCTATACACACATACATGCAAAAATACTGTTAATGCAGTCGACGTGATTTCGGAGTTCGATATCACTGCATGGCATCTTGGGTAAGTGTTTTCCTTTTTAGTTCCGGATAGATCAATGTCTTGTCTGTAAATTTGGTAGACCGCATGTAGATCCCCTACTGCTTGACAATTGTTGTTGGTTTGTTTACACCCAATAACTTAGCGATTCGGAAGAAAAGTGCTGTAGAATATGTAACAGAATTTTTTTAAAAAAGTGCTGTAGAAATTTATTCGGCTAAATCCTTCAAGGCGGTGCACCAGTATGGCCGCAATTCACTGACTGAAACAAGTGAAAGTTAAAAGTAAGATACACACAACCACACAAGTATATACATACATACATACTTACACACATACATGCGTGCACACATACATGCACACACACTTACGTACGTACATACATACGTACATACATACATACATACATACATACATACATACAAAGGCTTGCAAGACGAGCTCTCCGAATATCACAATAGTAGCTAAGCACGTTCCCTTGTCAGTAACGGTACTATTAACATAAATATTGGACACGTGACCGTTGCATCATATCACATTTAGAACTTTCTGATTTTGCATTCTAAGAGCAGTAGGTAGGTATGAAATAACTAATAAACGTATGAGACAGTGAATCCCTCAAAATCCACAACATGTAACCAAAAATATCGATTACATCACATAACTATTGAAGTTATTACACTTGTAATTAGCAGCTGCCCGAAACTGTCATCAAGGCATTACTTCCCATTATGTCATGATGTAATTGCTAAAACAAGACACAATGTCAGTCGATGGAATAACTGCTCCGGGATAAATGTATAAAACAAATCTGTTATTGAATACAAATATACAATCAGCTCAAAAATTAACGGTCCCAGTCTTTGAGTTCAATTGTCCTGTAGATGTGAATCTTTCCTTTCACAAGCAGTTAGCAGATGGATATGTACAGACAACTGCTTTGAAACGTGCTGCGTCTCTATACTTCTCTTACCTTATTATAAATTCACATTTATAAAGAAATTATTGAGAATTTGACTATCTTACATATAATAATACCCTATGTGTGTCCCGTCGGTCACGCTGATAGATATGTATATATCTATATGCATATGTATATATTCACACAAACATTATATGTATGTTTTTATATGTGTGTGTATATGTGTCTGCATTTGTTTTGTATGTATATATGTGAGTGTGTGATTTGTCTGTGTGTGTGTGTGTGTGTGTGTGTTTGTATGCATGCATGTATTCGATCGAGTTTAAAGGAGGCTATATATCACGAATAACTAATGTCTCTCTCACGCATACACTCATAATACATACATATTTATTATATAATACTTGATAGCTACTCTGAAAATTCGCGGTCCGGCTTTTCAAATTGATTTGTGTTTGAAAAGCCAACCTTAGGCGAAACTTCGAAGTAGTTGTCAAGCTCTTTCATAAAGAAGATATGCCTCTGTATCTTGTATTGAGTCTTTTGTAAGTTTCTGTGTGTGTGTGTGTGTGTGTGTGTGTGTGTGTGTGTGTGTGTGTGTGTGTGTGTGTGTGTGTGTGTGTGTATTTGTGTGTGTTTGTGTGTGAATAATACACACATGAATGGAATCACCTCAGGTAACAGCGAATGTAATGTCTGTTTGTAAATGTGCATATGTGTGTTTGCAGAGGCATTGTGTGTATATGTTTTTCTTATGTAAGCGTTAGTGTTTGTTTGTCGGTGTATGTAATATATGTTAGTCGGTCGATGTTGTTATAAAGATTTCATGAATAATTTATAAGTTCGAGTAACCATCAAATTTTATTTAATAATTTCTCAAAGAATGGAAACCACACCTCGTTTATGAATAACATCTTGATGTATCTACTGTTAAGGTTTAACAATATATTTCCTGTTAGGCTCAACTTATAATAGTGATGTTGAACATAATGACTTCTGACAGACACAAGTGAGAGGAAACGATAGACTTGATATATTTTAGCTGTCTATTTATCTATCGATATATATATATATATATATATATATATATATATATATATATATATATATATATATATATAGAGAGAGAGAGAGAGAGAGAGAGAGAGAGAGAGAGAGACAGAAAGAGCATCAATACTTGACTGGTACTTATTTAATCAACTTCAGAAGATCAAAGTTGGTAGGAATTGAAATCAAATTATAAAGAGGTGTAACAAAAAAATACTGCAAGGTAATGTTTCCAACGCCTTAACTATTCTGCCGACATAGACAGGTCACATATATTTGGGCTGGGAAGTGGTGGAGAGAATATTGGCCGCTAAATCGAAGTCAGTATTTGACTGATTGATAATGGAAGTGGACTCCAGATCTTAGAATGATTGCTTATGTTATCTTCCCTAAATTTATCCGGTAGATGAATGACAAAAGGGAAAAATCGATCGACTCTGTTGTGATCTGAACTTAGAACATGTAAAGAACCACCCACAAAATATTCCGTCAACCTCTGGTACTGAACGTGTTCTTACCAATCTTCAAAATATGAATACGTACAAAATATTTTTAAAGGAACAACTGCAGTCAATTTACATTAACCCTAGTCTTTAAATACTACTTTATTTTATTGACCTTAGAAAGATTAAAAAACAAACCTCGAACGGTAGGAATTGAACTTAGTTGGTATGAAGTACAACAAAATCGTATCAGCCGCTTTAATTACTTTTAGCATCTAATTTTTGCATTAACACTAATATACAACCGATATATAAATGCAATGAACTTGAATGTACAACTATGCGAATGTATACATGTATGTATGTATATATGTGAGCATATGTAAGTTTATGGATATATGTGTATACACATATATTTTCGTGTGTCTATCTATCTATCTTATCTATCTACACACACACACGTATATAAACATCTCTCTCTCTCTCTCTATATATATATTATATATGTATATATATATATATATATATATATATATATATATATATATATATATATATATATATCAGCAACTTTCGGTGGGGAGGGAGGTGGTAAGTTGATTACAAAGACCCCCCAATACTCAACTGATTTTCTCGACCCTGAAAGGTTTAAAAGCAAAGTCAGGCCCCTAGGAATTTGAACTCAGAACGTAAATATATGCTAGATATTAATGTGTGTGTCTCTCTCTCTATATATATATTACATGTGTGAGTGTGTATGTGTATGTACATATACGTGTGTATCTATGTGCGTGTGTGTATATGTATGTATATACACAATTCGAAATCTGAGGAAGGAGACGAGGGTTTGCATTTTGAACATATTTATCTTGCTTCAAGTATAAAATAATTAAATAAAATATACAAATTTACATAAGAGTTAAATTGAATTATCAAAACGTTAAGACGTAACTTTCTATGCACACCCAGAAAGAGAGAGAATGAAAAAGAGAGCGAAGGAAGGTGAGAGAAAGAGAGAGAGAGGGAGAGAGAGAGAGAGAGAGAGAGAGAGAGAGAGAGAGAGAGAGAGAGTAAGAGTGTGAAAAAGGTGTGAGAGATGGGAGAGAGAGAGTGAGAGATTACTCTGTTTGAAACATGATAACGTGTCAAACAACATATACAGGTAAAAGTATCTCAAGAGCAGAAGAATACATCCGCTACCCGCTGTTTGCGACAACGTAACTCGATCGCAGTGGAGTCTTACGTTGCGTAGAATGTTTCTGCATGAAAGAAACAGAATGTGGACATACATGTATCATCATATTGATTTGCCACATAGGCACAAGACCACCACGCGTTTAATGTAAAGGGGCGTGGGGAAGAGAAGAGGAGGAGGAGGAGGAGGAGGAGGAGGGAGTCCTGCCCTAACTCTTCGAAACGCCAGTGTTACAATGGTGGCAGCTGATGGAGGAAATGTTCTCTATGTGGCCTGTGTGTTTTCTGTACCTTGTTTATCATTTTGTCCATGTTTTTTTTGCAACGTCATGTACCCAGATATGCATCTATATATACATGTAGATGAAGGTATGTACATACATGTACATATATATGCATATACTCATATATTATTTAGTGTATATATATATATATATATATATATATATATATATATATATATATATATATATATATATATATATATATATATATATATGATGGACTTTCCCGTCGGTTTCGACGTATCGACCCTTCACTAGCTCTTAGCCGGTACTTTTATTTTATCGACTCTCCTCGCGGAAGAATGAAAGGCAAAGTTTAGCTATATCGAAGATAATACTTGATTGATACTTTATTTTATCGATTCTACCCGCCTGAAGGATGAGAAGCCAAGTTGACTATATCGAAACCAGTACTTGACGGGTGCTCCATGTTATCGATCTTAGCCCTGAAGAATGAGAAACGAAGTTGACTGTATCGAAGACAGTACTTGACTAGTGTTTTATTGTATCAGCCTCCAACGTCTACACCTGTACTATTGTATATATATGTATACATGTATACAGGCTTGGAACTACCGAAAACCACGAGACATTTTTATATATACTTCTTAACCATATTTATTTAAACTTTAACGCATGTTACGTATATATATTTTCATGTTCACCTTCGATGTTTCACTTCTGATAACGTCACAATAGATATATAAATAAAGAAACGACAGAAAGAATATACAAACAAGAAACTAAACTAAACAAATCATAAAAAAGAAAAAAAATTCCTTTCGCAGACCTGACAAATTCTAACAGTGAGGTGTTTAGGAGAATCAGCAGTTGATAATGATAGTTTATATATTTTGGTGATCGTAGTGTAATGTAGGTATTGTGGGTGCAGCGGGTAGCGGGGGTGGGGTGGGTATTAATTTCTGTCTACATTTTAGATTGTGGAAATATTTATAAATGTGTATGATTTAAAACAAAATTGAATATTTTGTTATATCGCGTGTACATTCTCCCCACACCCAACCTTATTCTTCTTCTTTTCATCTTTCCTTCTCCTCCACCATCTTACACACACACACACACACACACACACACACACATATACATACACACACATAACATACATACACACCCCTGGACACTCATTCCGATTGATGCCTGACGTCCATACAATCAATTTACACACGAACACACACGTCTATATTATACACACAAAGATGTATATATATATATATATATATATATATATATATATATATATATATATATATATATATATATATATATATATATATATATGCATGAACACTTACTAAAAATGTCAAAAAGAAAACATGCCTATAAACATACAAATATGCAGATGTGCATGGTTCGGTTGATCGATACTCCAAAATACAAAGACACACACACATGCATGCGCGCATATATAAACACATAAATCGATAGATTACGAATTATATAGACCAACGGATACAGAGACTGTGGGTTTATATATATATGTATATATATATATATATATATTCACGCACGCATGCTCACACGCTCATATATACATACACTCTTCATACTTTCAATATTCATTTTGACTTGAAACAATTGTAGAAGGAATATTTTCATGTAGGAGGTTTTGTTTGTGCGTACGTATGCGTGTTTATCCATGTGTGTGAGTGTTGTACATGTGTTGTGTGTGTGTGTGTGTGTGTGTGTGTGTGTGTGTGTGTGTGTACATTATACGATAATTTGATTAGTGTGTGTGTTCGAGTAGTGTGTTGCGCGTGTTTTGGCGTGAAATTAAAAGAGAAAGAAAGGAAATCTCATTTACATCAACAAACGTTTTAGTTTCATTGTCATCGATAACAACGGCAGCAGCAGCAGCAACAACGACGATGACACAACCGCAACGACAACAATAAGAATAACGAGAACAACAACAATGACATCAACAATTATTCAATTGATGATGGCTGATGACTGCGATGACGGATCTCTTTGGATTTGTAAGGCGTGTGGCGGTGGTGGCGGTGGTGGTGGTGGTGGTGGTGGTGGTGACGGTGGCGGTGGTGGTTGTGGCAACAATTACGAGATCAACAATAACACGAACAATAGCAAATGTCGGTGGGGTGGGGGCATAAGTCAATATCATCGACCCCAGTATTTGACTGATATGCATTTTATTGACCCCGGAAAGACGAAAAAAAAATAAATAAAAAATAACTGATATCGACGTTAATCGAACTCAAAGCATAAATGACACCAACATTACGAACAACAATAATTGTTATTTCTGGCATAGACTTGAATTTCGGGAGAAATATTAGGCAATAATATTATTCTAAGGACGTAACTGGTACTCGATTTTGATCGATCTCGAAGATATATAATGTTAACTGAATTAGGTAGGGTTTGAACTCGGAGCTAAGTATCTATATAGAGCAAGGCACATTTTTCCAACGTTCTTCCATTTGGGCCAATTCATAAATAACAAGAAAAATAACTCTCATTTCTAAATTTGCCCCAGGGCATATGTTATGAGGGGAGGGATATAGTCAATAATATTATTCAGCGTATTTTCACTAGCACTTTATAGTTTTTAGCGACGTCGCCATGGATGGAAGGCAACTCGAATCTGTCGGCGGGATAATCCTATCTATTAAAGGCACAAGTTCTTGATATTTTAGGTGGGGCGTCCAGTCGATTACATCGACCCCAGTGTTTGACTGCTACTTACTTTATCGACCTAAACAGGATGAAAGGCAAAGTTGACCTCGACAAAATTTGAACTCGGAACAGAACATAAAGACTGACGAAATGCAGCCAAACATTTAGTCCGGCGTGCTAACGATTCTGCCAGCTCGCTGTCTTATTAACAACTGCTTTCAAGTTTCAAATTTGGCACAAGGCCAGCAATTTCGCGGGAGGGGGTAAGTCGATTACATCGACCCTAGTGTACAACTGGTACTTATCTTATCGACATCGAAAGGGTGAAAGGCAAAGTCGACCTTGGTGGAATTTGAACTCAGAACGGTGAAGAAAGGCGAAATGCCGCTAAACATTTCGCCCGCCCGGCGTCCTTGCGACCCGCCAGCTCGCCGCATAAACAACAACAATAAAATTATCACAAGCGGAAGTGATTACAATAAAAAGGATGTATCTACTAAGCAATCCCTATTTTAGGATTAACCTAAGTGTAACACTGAGTGATATAGGGTGGTGAGGAGATTTGTATTTTAAACCCAGCTTGACCCTAAACGTGCAGCCAATTGGTACAAGAATTTAAAACCATTTTCTTTTTTTATCATTTATTTCTTCATTTCTTTCTTTCTTTATTTATTTATTTTCGGGCAAATTATTTATCCAATATCTTTTAGAGAGTGTACTGAAACATGAGATAGATTTGACTTCTCTTTCTAACATGTCGGAAGAGCACATAGAAGTCACCTCATTATAGGTAGTACATATAGAATCATATATATATATATATATATATATATACATATATATATATATATATATATATATATATATATATACATATATGTATATATATATATATGTATGTATATGTATGTATATATAAATGTATATATATATATATGCATGTATATATATATATATATATATATGTATATATGTACGCATGTATGTGTATATGCACATGTATGTATGGATTTGTGTGCATATATATATATACGTGTATGTATGTACGTACGTATGTATGTATGTATATATGTATGTATGGGTGTATGTATCTATATGAATGTAACGAGAGAGGGAGAGAATGGGGGTACGTGTATGTAGATGCACATTGTGTGCGTGCGCGTACGCTGTCATGTATGTGTGCATCAACATGTATGTTTGTGTCAAACCCAACAAAACTATGATGACTCTTAGCATAGGCACAGGATCAGATAGTTTGTTGGTAGAAAGAACGGCAAATCGATCTCCCGTCCATAACTGCTGCATATTCTGTTGACATCGTCCCTGAATGAGGTAAAACGAAATTTGACCGCGTCAAGTTTTCAACTCGTAGCATGGGATAAGAAAAAAAGATGAAGAGAAACCAAGTGGAGGTAAAGAGGCTGGAGAAAAGAAAAAAAATACCCGCAGAAATGTATGGTCTGATGCTCTACCGATTCTAGCATAACAATAACACAGAAAGCACAAAGCTTTCTGTCAGTGTGTAGTAAAATAGGTGTTTGTTACAAAAATGGATGGGAATGATGTGTGTGAGATGAAGATATTCTAGCTGGAGAGTTGAGATGGAGAGATGATAAAAGTGTCTTTCCGTGTCGTGCAGTACCGTGACGACGTATGCTTACTATACATATACATACATATATACATACATACATACATACATACACATACATATATGCATATATACATATACACATACACACATACACTCATATACATATATAAATATATATATATATATATATATATATATATATATATATATATATATATATATATATATATATATATATATATAGAGAGAGAGAGAGAGAGAGAGAGAGAGAGAGAGAGAGACAGACAGACAGACAGAGTGGGAAGGAGAGAGAGACGGACAGATAGATAAATAGATAGATTTATAGACAATCACAAAAGCATACATATATACTTGTGTGTGTATGTATGTATGTATATATATACAGATATATATACAGATAGATAGATAGATAGATAGATAGATAGATAGGTAGATAGATAGACAGATAGATAGATAGATAGATAGATAGATAGGTAGATAGATAGACAGATAGATAGATAAACATATAGATAGATAGATATACAATCACACATACAATGCCAAAATACTCTTTCCACGTCGTAGATGAGAAGATATCACTTTCTCGCAGTTAGATAAGGTTTTGAATGAGGAACTCTGAGTAGCAACAAAATGAAAGAGCAACAATACATGCATACGCACATACAAGCACAAAAAATCGTATGCACGTAAACACACGCGTATGTATTTGTGTGTATAAGTATGTATGTATGTATCTATGTATGTGGGTGTGTGTGTAAATAAATATACATATATATACGTGTGTGTATGTATGTACACAAGCACATATATATGTGCATATACACATACATATGAACTCTCTCTCTCTCTCTCACACGCACACACACACACACACGCTCACACGTATAACGAACACACAGCCGAATGCGTTCGTTGCGTTGCGCTGCTTTGCAGCCGTCGCCTGAGCTGATGGCGGCAGCGCCCACGAACATTCGAAAAGACATGCACCCCTGCCCTAAATAGATTCCCCCATCACAGGAGGAAAGAAGCAGAAGATATCTTAATGTTTTACATAACACCTGTAACGAATCTCAAAACTTCTCTATACAATATATATGTGTGTGTGTGTGTGTGTGTGTTTGTTTGTGTGTGTTTGTGTGTATGTATGTATATATATATATATATATATGTATAGATAAATGTGTATACATATATATGTGTATATATATATATATATTAAAAGAACTTTTATTTATATGTTTTGTTCCATTTATTGTTATTATTCATACACACACACACACACACACACACACACACACACACACACACACACACATATATATATATAGGTGTGATTGTGAGCAAGCGGGTTGGTGTGCATGTACAGAGAGAGAGGGAGAGATATAGGGGTGGGAGGAAAAGAAAGAATTAAAAAAGAGAAAGTTACAAAGACAGAAAGGAAAAAAGAAAGACATAAAAAGAGATAGAGAGAAAGAAAGAAAGTGAAAAAGAGAGTGGCAGAGAGAAAGAGAAGAAGAGTGTGTGAGAGAGAGAGAGAGAGAGGAATGGCTGGCAGGATGAGGGGGGGGAAAATGGCTGGATCACTGTATGGATGGTTGAATTATTGGTTTCAGTGAAGGGTGTATGAATTGACGGTTGGATTGATGGATTGATGAATGGATAATTGGATAGAGGAGGTTGATTGAACGATGGATGGATAGGTTGACGGATGGACGGATAGTGGGATGGTTGGATGAATGGCGGCATGTAGCGATATGTATATATATATATATATATATATATATATATGATATCAAACATAGCAATAAAATATCATTTTAAGAGGATACCCTAGAAAGTCCTGTTGGCATGCAATCATACAAATCTACTAATATAGTGGTATATATATATATATATATATATATATATATATATATATATATATATATATATATATATATATATATATATATATCTGTGTGTATATATATATATATATATATATATGTATATTAATAAAAGCTGCAAAGACATCACAAAAGCTGTTACTCAGAGTCCCCGCTAGTCGGACAGTTTTGGTTGAGTATATATATATATATATATATATATATATATATATAAATATATAAGTTTATACATATACGTGTGCTGTGTGTGTTTTTATGTCTGTATGTATGCATACGTTCATACATGTATTCACACAGACACATATATATATGTATGTGTATACATAGAGTGAGAGGAGGAAGGAGACAAACAGACATGAAAAGTTAGTTAAATGAGTACTTACATCAAAATACATATATACATACATATATACATGCACACATACATAGTAACACCCACACACTCACACACATTTATACACACGCACTTATACATACTCATACATACATACATACATACATACATACATACATACAGTCATTGGTACACATTTGCATGAATACGTACATATGTTAATACTTAATGTGTTGAAAGAAAGTTTTTAACGCATCGATCCAAAATGATATATTTCAAACAAACAGATATATTCCCTTGTATGCATGAATATTTCTATATACGTATGTATGTATACATGTATGTATACATGCATTTATGTATGTATGTATTTATTCATGTATGCATATAGTAATGTATTTGTATATGCATACATATAATATACATGCGTATATATATATATATATATGGATACACATGAGGCGTATGTTATTTCATACATTCATACATATATGGATATGTAATATTCTTTCAATGAAAGTTTGTGTATAAGTATGCGTGTATCTATGTACCTGCATGTAAGAAGTATATACATATTATATATTCATATGTATACATGTTTATATGGATCCGTGAATACACCCACACCCACCTAGGAACAGTCACATTGTAATATGAATCCGAAGTGAGTGTAAACATATCCGCCTAAACGTACACATTAACACTCACAGACATATATATATACACTTACATCCGTGCATACGCCTATCACATTATTTTGAATGAATTTGTGTACATGTGAAAGTACATGTGTGTGTGTATATATATATATATATATATATAGACACACACACACACACACACACACACACACACATATATATATATATATATATATATATATATACACACATATATATATATTCATATGAATATATATTTACATATATGTATGCACAGAGACATATAAATATATTTTGCGTATACATATGCATACATACATACATACATACATACATATATATTTACAATATATATTTACATTATTTACATCATTTATATGTAGTCGTGTGTATATAGATAAATATTCATACATATACAAGTATATACAAATATATTTATGTGTGTATATATATATATATACATTCATTACACACATAGATAAGTTTATACATATACATATAGTCACACGTCACACATATACACTCTTCACTGTATCGTTGGTTTGCATAAGTACAAAATATTGTCCAGATGAATAACTTTGAATGAATAAATAACATTGTAAAACGTATAAATAATCAAAAATGAAATATACTGAATGAAATAGTGACTATATATATATAAAGTATCATTTGTGTATACACAGCAAAGTGCTTAAAGAGTCGATGTAGATATTAAGTAATATAGAAAGGGTGGATGTGCTAAGAGAAGGGGTTAAAATGTCGTCTGCTTTATTCATAGGTGTTATGTGTATGAGTTTAAGAATAGATAATAGATATGTATCCATGTATAAACATGTATGTGTGTATGTTTATATGTATAAGTACTTTTGTTTGCATGTGTCTATGTATGCATGGTGTGTCTGTCTATGTATATATATATATATATGTACACACACACAACCCAACCATTTACTGACTTATGTGTGTGTGTATATATATATGTGTGTGTGTGTGTGTGTGTGTGTGCATATATATATATATATATATATATATATATACACACACACAGATACACACACGTATGCATGTTTATACATATACACATGATTTTAAGCTGTCTCTCTCTATATATGTGTATATATACATAGGTACATGTATATACATATATGCGTGTACATGTATGTATATATAATGTAATATATATTGTATACACAAACATAAATACATCTACACACACACACACACATATATATATGTATTAATATATATATATATATATATATATATATATATATATATATATACACATACACACACATAAAACATGCGTACGTATTTATAAACATACATGCATACA